>NC_079207.1:34318501-34618501 GCF_026745355.1 Beta vulgaris subsp. vulgaris | reverse complement strand
CTCCACTGATGTTAGTTGGCAAAACTAAGCGAAGTAAACAAAATTGATAGAGAAATAATGGTTTCAGAAAAATAAACTTGTATCACTGTACTTTGAAGGGGAGGTTAGAATGGAGGGAAAGTGAAATAAGAATTGGAGGAAAAAAATTTGTTAATCAGTCTTAGTAAACCATGGTTAGTGTAGGGGTTAGGTAAAACTTAATATAAGTATTAAAACTAAACATAAAATTAGCGTTTGCGCTTCATTATTGCTACATTTGGGTAAATTATAAAAACTGAGGCCTAGCAATGGGAAGAAAATAAGCTGAATCTACCATTGTAAATTCTCAAGATTAGGAGCTTACCGTAAGATTTTCCCTTTTATTTGTTCCCTGGCTAGACATGAGCAAAAAAGTGAGTTCTAGGAAAAACTCATCATCTACATTAATAGTCTTTCCTCCCCTTTCATTATGCTAGGAGATTATAATTAGATTAATTCGAATTTGGATATGTTTTGAGGAGCCCCTTTTAACTCCTCTCAACTAACATATATGAATATATTGCTACTAATGCTCCGCATATTTAACTCCCTTTTTCGGGTCTAAGATATACTTGGAGAAAGAAACGTGCAAGGACTAATAATATCCTAGAAAGATTTGATCGAGGTATGACTAGTCCATCTTGGATTGATAAGTTCCCTCAAACTAAGCTAAAACATCACCCTTTCACCTCTTCTGATCACTGTCAAATTTCTCTTAATTTATCTCAAGATGTTCTTTTCAAATGACCTCCTTTTTGCTTTGAGAAAATGTGGTGCTTGCGAAAAGATTATGATATATTAGTTAAGAAAACTTGGTGGAATCGATTTGAAGGATCTCATATGTTCAAACTTGTAAACAAGTGCAAACTACTTCGAGCGAATTCTAACCGATAGAACCTTTTGCAATTTGGTAATATCTTTCGCCAACTAAGACTACTTCATACTAACCTTGTGTCTCTCCAAAAAAAATTAATTGATAGTCATTGTATGCTTCTTCAACAACAACAAGATCGATTCTTTTTCGAAAAAGAGACAAACTAATTTGATTTAGTAGAGAGTATTGGAAACAAAAAAGCAAGACAAAATATTTAAAGTTAGGTGATGCAAGCA
The DNA here is from genome assembly GCF_026745355.1 of Beta vulgaris subsp. vulgaris. Taxonomy (NCBI): domain Eukaryota; kingdom Viridiplantae; phylum Streptophyta; class Magnoliopsida; order Caryophyllales; family Amaranthaceae; genus Beta; species Beta vulgaris. The sequence goes on along the minus strand of NC_079207.1, from coordinate 34,617,373 downwards.
CAAAATATTGTCATGCTCATGTCTCGATTAGGCATAATAGAAATTAGATTAATGAATTTAAAACAGATTATAATCTCACTATCTCTTCCCCTATTCGTATTTCTCAAGAAATTACCCGTGAATTTCGTAAATGGTTCTTCTCAAATTGTGCTCCTTTGATAAAGACAATGATTTCTCCTGGCTTTCTCCTATAATATCGGATGAAGATGATGCTTTGCTAACTCAAGAAATCTCTAATGAGGAAATCAAAGAGGAAACTTTTGATCTGGCTCGCCAAGATGATTTCCCCCCATTTTTCTTCCAAAAGTACTAGACGTTAAATGGAAACTCAGTTAAGCTTTTTTTTCATTCTGGACATTTACTCAAGGTAATTAATCACACCTTCCTGTCGTTATTTCCAAAAATAGATAATCCTTCTTGTGCAAATCATTTTTGTCCTATTAGTTTATGCTCCACGATTTATAAGATAATCTCTAAAGTCATCACTAATAGAGACTTAACATTGAAATGGGTAAAATTATTCATCCTTTACAAGGAGCGTTTGTGCCAGAAAGACTAATTCAAGATAGTATTCTAATAGCTCATGAGGTTTTTCATTCTTTTAGCAAAAATTATGGTGCTGAAGGATGGATTGCTATTAAGTTGATATGGAGAAAGCATACGATAGATTAGAATGAGATTACATTCCCACTTCATCTGAAAAGTTGGGCTTCTCTTCCCAATGGATTAGTTGGATTAATCCTTGTATTTCTTTATTTCTGTATCTGTTCATTTTGTGGGTTGGACTCTTGGCTAGGCAAATCTTCTTTGTTAGTTCTCAAAAAAAAAAAAACTAGTAGGGTTATCTATAGGTAATTGTAACACCTCGATAATTCTCTCTTTTCCAAAAATACTTTTCTAATATAAAACTAGAGAATCATCAAAGCATTATCGCCCGTGTGATAACGTATCATCTTATTCAGAATTTTATAGCGAAAAACATATAACTAACTTTAGAATTGAAATTTAATAACTAACAAAGTCAACTTTAAAACCAAACAACAACGTTAACGTTAACTCCAAACTAACTTAAATATAAATGTATCCACTACACAATGATAAATAAATCAACATGCTACACAAGCTTTCCATTTTCGAACTCCGTGATGCATCATCTTCACACATGTACATGACAATGCACTAGAGAATCTACTTACCAAGAATGGATCATCACAAGATTAATAAGGCAAAGTCATGATCAACACATACAAACAAAGCACGTAATCAGCAAAGCTGAGTACTACATAATATTCCTAACATGATACCAATAAATATTAAGTAGAGATAAATAACAACATAACAATATGCATATAACTTTTACTGAACTAAACTTTATAACATGTTTATTACTTTAATGGAATAGTCATTGGATCGAGTTTTCTAACTAAAAATCAGCCTTCCCTTTGGAAGACGAAATACGAGCGCGACTATGTATTCCCATGACCTACGATATCAATGAACCTTTTAAATAAAAATAGGAACGATGCTCAATCCGAACCCAGAAAAAGCCATAGCCCGCTCACCATGTACCACAACTCCTGATTGTCCAACTCCAGATGTGCACCAGTCTAAAGTTTATTACTATCCAAGTTTCACTTTACATGATTTACTATTTTATTACTTGTTATGACACACAAGCAACACAAATAATATATATCAAACATTCACAACTTTAATTTTATCTTAGGATTAAATAAGTGATCATACAACTTGCAACCAAAGATTAGTTCATTCTTTAATCCATTCTCTCTTATTTGTTAAACCTAGCCAACAACCAACTTACTTTCCAAAGGTATAAAAAAACTAACTTACCAAATAAGGCCCTCGGTCTTCATAGAGTAGTGAAATAATAATAAAAAGGGAAAAACATGATTCAATCATGATCCATACCAATAAATATATTAATTCCCCAATGTGAATTAATAAAATAATTAAAGTTCCCAACCAACAAGCTTGCATTAATCTTCCATGCAACCATGATGTAAATCTCATAATTAACATGTTCGCCCACATGCATAAAACACGCAAAATCCAATATAATAGCAATCATATCTGAACTCACAAAGTTCCTATACATGATACTACATAACTTTTCTTCCTAAAATCATGATACTACATTAAACAACACATAGGTATATACGTACCTTTTGTAGACAAATTGATAGGCCACTTTGACAACTTTAGAAGTCACCTAAAGAGAATTCTTCGCTCAAAGAAAGAAGAGGACAAAAGGCGTCGCTGGGACGTGGCAGCAACATCCGGTAATCTCACGGTGGTCGGCAGTGGTGTAAAGTGAAGGAGGAAGATTTCTTGTTGAGGAAGAAATCGTTTCTCGAAAGAGAAGAAAGAAGAAAGGAAGTAAACGTGAGAGAGAGAGAGAGAGAGAGAGAGAGCAATAGAAGGGGTGCCTGATTCTGTGAGAGTGAGGAGAGAGAAAAATATGTGTGGGGAAATTTTGAGTTTGGTGTGTGTGTGTATATATATATATAATCCATAAATTTACCACTACAAAAAAAATTGGCTATAGAGGCACATCATTTGGCCGACTTGCCTCTAAAATCCCCTTTTACCATCACATAAACATGGTTGCCTCTAAATTATATAGTTTTTAGTGTCAAGTATATTTAGGTGCCTCTAAAGATACATTTCAGCATCAGATGAATGTTGGTTGCCTCTAAAACCATGTTTTTAGCATCACATGAATATTGGTTGTCTCTAAATCCATATTTTTAGTATCACATGAATTTAGTTTTCTCTAAAGCCATTTGTTTTAGCATCAACTGTAGTTCGTTGTTTCTAAAGCCATGTATTTAGCGTCACATGAATTTAGTTGATTCTAAAGCCTTTTTTTTAGCATCAACTGTAGTTAGTTGTCTCTAATGCCATGTATTTAGCGTCACATGAATTTTGTTGTCTCTAAAGCCATTTATTTTAGCATCGACTATAGTTAGTTGTCTCTAATGCCATGTATTTAGCGTCACATGAATTTACTGTCTCTAAAGCCATTTGTATGTTTTAGCATCGACTGTAGCTAGTTGTCTCTAATGCCATGTATTTAGCTTCACATGAATTTAGTTGTCTCCAAAGCCATTTGTTTTAGCATCGACTGTAGTTAGTTGTATCTAAAGACATGTATTTAACATCACATGAATTTAGTTGTCTCTATAGTCATTTTTTTTAACATCACATAGATTATTGTTGCATCTAAAGATATTTTTTATTTTCACTTGGATTGTGGTTGCAGCAGAACTAACTTTTTTTTAACATCATGTATAAAGTAATTGGATGTGGAGATAATTTTAATTATCAATTGAATTACGCTTGATTATAAGACAATAATGTAATATGAAAAACCTTAAGGTTACACTTATATTTAACTTCATTAATCTCATTAAGATTATGTGTAATTTCATGTATGTGTTTGTGTATACGTACCATTCGTAATAATGTCTACATAACTGGCTATTTTAATTTCTTTGCGTTGTCTCTACTTTATGTGTGCTCTCGCACTACAAGAAAACACTATCAACGACTACTTAAAGCCGTCGTATATATAGTAAAAACGGTCGCTGATAAATTAGCGGCGGCCAAACGGACGTTACCCAGCCGTCACTGTACAGATGGTCGCGAATATTGGAATCAACGACGACTGGGCCGTCAGTGAAAATATTAACGACGGTTTTTTGAAAATTAGCGACTGTTTCGAGAAACCGACGTTGACTTCATGACAACGACGGTTTATGGCTGTCGTTAATACAACGACAGTTTAAAGCAATCGTTGCTTTTATAGGCGTCTTTAAGTTGTTGTTGTATTATCCAGCTGTCGTTGAAGTTCAACTCCATGGCAGCATATATTTCCTTACAGCGACTGCCTAATCGTCGTCCATTCAATGTGTAGCCGTCGTTATTTTTAAAAATTACGTTAAAATTTATTGTTCGAATTTATAATTAAACCTGTACCTGCACAGCTGCACCTAAATATACTAATTAAAGTTGTTCCTCCATCGCATTGTCAATTTTTCAATTACAAAAATATGCAATTTTGATATATATTATAATTTGCGTAGATACTTATATAATTAAATGAAATAGATTAAAATTACGTACACAAAATAGATCCCGATGTCGGGAAATAAAGTAGAAGTCGGGTTCTACAAAAATATAATGAGCTTAAAGTCTATTGGTAAACTCAAGCATGATGGTCTCTAAGAGCAAGCTGGAATTTCTGGCTATAATTAAAAATAACCAAGTGTCTAACATCTTGAGCAGGGAGACAAAAGGCTTCAACATTGCTAATACACTTGGCTGAAAAATTTGAGGGTGGAAGATTTTGGGTTGACAGATTTGGTTGTGAAGCCTATGTTAGCCGATCATCCCCAAAAAAGTCACCTGCTTTGAGATTTCGGGAGTTGGAGCGGCCTGCAGTACGATGTGTAATCTGTAATAACCCACTGAAGACGAATATCACTTGTTATCTGAAAAGGGTAAACAGGCAATCAAAAAGAAGTTTGTGAGAAATAATTCCTCCGAATGTTTGTAATAACGGATGTTAGAATAACTAACAAAAAACAAATCAACAACGCCTCATATATACAAGTGTGTGGTTTTTCATGTTCAAAAGTTTTTACTTTTACATGTAAGAGCATGATTGTATGAAGTGCATTAGTTGCTTTCTGTTATATCATTTCTATTAAACATGCAGGTTCTTATAAAATGAATAAAGCAGCCAAAATAAATATAAGCACAACGCAAGAGAGCAATACAAAAGCAGACATCGCATACCAGCAACAACATTGAGTAAGTGAGATTGCCGAGAGTAGACCATAGTTCAAAAGATGTTGAAGTCAGCATTATGACGATTCGCTGCTTTCAAATGTGCAGCTAAGTGACAGTTTACAAAACATATTATTCTATCATGGACTCTCAACTCAAGCCTACTCCTCCCTGCAAATTTTTGTTTCATCAATACATAAGAGACGCGTGCTATATAATGAACTATGAATTACTGAATTAAAGGTCCATACCTTGGTACCAATTGTTCTGCCAAATCCACAAGCAATTGCTGTAACATCAAGGTCTCCAGCATGCATTCTCAAATTCTTTCGTACCCTGAAACAGATACTTACAGTTCAGCATATATGTACATGAAGGTAAGCTGCTGTTCTTGGAAGTCAGCATCATGGTGATACAGTCATGCATAGTTACCAAATAGCTACGAGCAAGCGAGCAAGTTGGCTTGAACCTACACGCTAAAAAATCATCCCTTCATCTAAGACCCTACCAATAGCATCTTGCCAATGTTGCCCAATGGCACTTCCTTCTAGTCCTACCTGTATGTATGAGAGAAATTAAGAAAACATCCAAACATCTTGTAGTAAAACCAAGCTTTTAGTCATGTTTTGCAACCAACATATATATATACACATATGAATTATGATCATTAATAACTTTCAAATTGCCACCTAACAAGAAACAAATACTACTACAACCTATATCTTTGGCATTTTTACCAACTCTAACCATTGAATTACATAGGTACATTATTTTGATAGAAATAAAGTAACCATGTTATTGTAATTAACATTTTAATTAAATAGTATGTTATCTTTATCTTTTATGATCTCTGCAGCTACTTTACCAAACACTTATATTTTAAACAGCTACTTTCACAGCTAAAAGCTGACGGCTATTAGCAGACAGCTAGCAGCTACTCAAACCGATACAGCTACCCCAACAGCTAACAACTATTACAACAACTTTTTTTGCCGAACAGGCCCGAAATCTATGATTTATAAGTTGTATACCTTAATCATTTTTTTTTAAATAGCATTTGAAACTAATTTTATTATACTCCATAAGTATTTGTATCATTGTTCCATAACACAAATTATATTTCAAACTTATATGTCTTAGTTTTCATTTAATACATATAAAACCTTGTAACTAATTTTCCATTAACATCTAATGTTAGCCCTTTATTCATATATCATGAAATTAATTTGTCACAATTAATACAAAAAAAAAATTAAAAAATTCCTTTAACTGTAAAAATTATGAAATAATTACCATTGCTATGTAATCAGTGTAATAATTCTTATGGAGTGATAAAAAAAAGATGATAAAATATTAATAAGTATACAAGTTGAAGGTAAACATTTTTTCCAAAAATATTTGGGATATTTCATTTCAAATATAATAAAATATTATTGATTATTGGTTTCAAACTAGTATATCATAATCTCTCATCTTGTACTTTTATAAGTATTTGGGATATTTTTTCAATAATATATGAGATCTTTTTAATAACCTCTATTTTTAAAGGGAAATAATAAAAAAAAAAGAAAAAAAAGAAAAGAGGGTCAGAATCTCAAACCCTTTTATCTCTTAACCCTAAAACCCCGAATTCCCAATCTACACCTCAATCTCAAACCCTTTTGCGCCCTTCCAGTGAAACAGAAGCAAAATGGAAGAGCAAAATATGGGGGCTAGGGTTTCGTCCACAAGGAAGAGGCCTCGACCTAGGGTTTCGATTTCGAACAAGATGGAAAAAAGAAAGGGGAAAGAGAAGGTAATTGAGACACCGCTGAGGGCGTCGCAGAGGAGGAAGAAGAGGGTGGTTGGGGTGAAATTATTTGAAACTGAGGAATTGAACAAAAAGGAGGATGAAGTGGATACGTTTGATGATGAAGAATGCGAATTCTTGACCTACAAAGAATTTTACGGGTGTGATGATGATTGGGATAATGACTATGAAGGAGATGATTAAGTGATATTGCTCGCGAAAAGTGTCGACGAACTCCCCTCAAGCCAGGACACACAAAGATACCACTGGTTTCGAGCCACAGAGAAACTCAGTGTATATACTTCCACTCCTTTCTTTTTTAATTATGTCTTTTTTTAATGTAAATAATTACATACATTGGTGGGAGATGTTGTGCACGTTGCACTGTTATTTGCGTTTGGAAATTTGAATGGTAAATTATGTGAATTGAGTTGGTAATCAAATGGTATTCTGGGGTCATATTCATGAAGTTCAAGTGAAATGGTTTTGAACAGATCTAAAACTATTAGGATGAAAGTTCTGTACATTTTGATCGGCTTAAATATCTACTGTACTTATTGCTTGGTGTTTTGCTTAGTTTGGGATCGTTATTAGTTGAGACAATAGGATGATTTAGCGACAGACATTTGATTTTTTGAGTGGGATAATATGGGTACTACAAAAGTCATTATCTTATCTCATGTCTTTACATGGGGGGAATAACTGGTAAGCCATAATAAAAGTTTTTACTTTTTTACAAAAACAAAATAAACATTGCGGCAGAAATATCGGTAATGATTGTCGCCCCATATCACATGTTGGATCTGCCCTTGTTTTTCATTCCCATTTTTGTAAGGATGAATACTATAGTTCATGTTTTGCCACAAAATTCAGAGCATAAAACATGTAGCCTTATATCCATAATTAGCCATGTAAACAACGACTGTCCCGGCATTCCTCATTACCAACTCTTCCAGAGCTTTTTCGTTGGGCTAATTGATAATCGCAATGCTGCCAAGGCTATGATACTAAACAACACAATCAAATGCCTTTCGGTACTATTCTAGGTCCCACAAAGATCATACTACATTTCATAATCCATATTCTCCCACTCAAAAAATCTGAATGGCCCATGAATTGTTCTCCAGTTCTGTGTTCTAACAAATGTTGACAACAGGCAAGAGGAGACAATTGGACGTGGTGCAAATTTATGTTTGAATGATAAAGAATTTAGAACCTGGAATTACACCAGGCTACTTTCACTCCACCTTTACTTCTATCTTTTATTACACGTGTTGCAGTAGCTTAAGTCTTATTATCTTTCATTTCTATCCTTTCTCTCTCCTGTGATGCTCCTCATCTCTCTTTCCACCATAATCATCAAAGAGATGCAAGATTTTAATCACTGTTTGACATGCCTTATTATTCTTCTGGCATCATCACTTGTTGCGTGGTAATGCATATTATACTAGCTTTTTCCTCACTAAAATTTTTCCCATTTTTTTTATCGGCGATTGAAGATGCGAAAACCTTTGTCTTTTTGTTCAATGCTACAGTATGTTGTGCTCTCACATTTTTGTTTCTTTTTTTCGGTTATATTTGTTTCCATTGTTAATTATTGAAAGAACTTTCTAATTTCTGTTGTAGCTGCTACAGTGAAATGGAGATCTTATGGGTTTTGAAGATTATGTTTTGGGTAATGTTTAGGGTGATGTTGTTGCTATATTTAGAGTCAAATTATAGCAGGACTTTTGTGGATTTATAAGGCAACTTCAATGATTTGATTGCTTTGGTTTTTTTGTAGGTGTTTTGTTCTAATAGGAATATTGGCAGTTAACATGGTAAATTATCAATTAACCTCACTACAATGGGTATCTATTTTATGCATCCATTTTGATACTAAAGTATTTTTATGTTTTTCCTATTTGTAGATTTTTTGGAAGATGTATAGCAATTTGGAAGATGTACAACAATTGCAGCTTTTGGAGATCTTTTATGCACAGAGTTTTGGGAACAAATTGCCAGACATGATGCATTGACTATTTGGCTTAAATTACGATTCAGTTAGGCTTCGATTTTGCTATTGTCATAGTTGGCCAGGAACCCTTCCTATAAGGTGTCACCTAAGAAAGGCGTTGATGCATATTATGCTTTCTTGCCAGGACTGGTTATGTTAAAACCTTTTAGGTTATTATGTTTGGGGGATGGGAATTATTGTTGGCCATCTGTGGATAATATATTGGATTGTGTACAGTTGTCACGATCATATAAATAAATATATCTTTCTTGAAGAAATTTATAATTTCTTTATTTTATTTATCTTAATTTTCTTGTATTATTGTGCAAAATAAATAAATAAATAAATAATATTAAAAAGTACATTTCATTATTAAAAGTCATTATATGATTCGGTGCATCTAAAACCCTACTTTGTAAAATTTGACAGTTGCATCTAAATATAATTAGGAGCAACATGTATTAATGTCCCTAAATATGTTTAAAACCTACGAATGTAATTGCCTCTAAATATGTTTAGATGCAATAGAAGTGGTTGCCTTAATTAATAATCTGTGGCAAAATTTATAGTTGCATCTAAAAGTTAGAGGCAACTTATAATTAGTGACTGGCTTATGGCCGCCTCTAAAAGTGAGTGGCATTAGCAGCACTTCAAGTTTTGTGCCTCAAAAAGGTAGCATTAGGAGCAACCAACAATTAGCAACAGGCATATGGTTGCTTCTAAACATAAGTGTCTTCAACAACACCATAACATGTCTGCCTCTAAAAGGTGGCATTAGGGGCAACCACCAATTAGCGACAGGCATATGGTTGCCTCTAAACATAAGTGTCTTCAACGACACCATAACATGTCTGCCTCTAAAAGATGGCATTAGGGGCAACCACCAATTAGCGACAGACATATGGTTGCCTCTAAACATAAGTGTCTTCAACGACACCATAACAAATCTGTCTCTAAAAGGTGGCATTAGGGGCAACCACCAATTAGCGACGGACTAATTAGAGGCAACGATAAAATTGCTTCTAAACACCTTTAGAGGCTACAAACATACATGTAGATGCAACTTTTGATTGCCTCTATATGTAACTTTTGTTGTAGTGTATGGGGAATTACAGTAATTCAAGCTGGTCATACGGTGCTAATCCAGTATAGTCTAGCTACGAAAGCAAATTATTCGATGCAATTATTTGCCGCAAAAAGTTCTCTCATCTCTAGACTAAGCTTATAGGAATTTCTTTTGTAACAAGGATGTTCTAACAAATCAACTAATCTTATAGGTTGGGATAAAGTGTGCCTTCCAAAATCACAAGGTGGGTTAGGAATTCGAAAAGCGGATAGTAATAATGTAGCCTTACAAATGAAACTTCTATGGAAGATTATTAAAAGTCCCAAAATTTCTGGTCATAGTTGGTTAAGAAAAAATGTAGTAAGAATCAAGATATTCTGAAACACAAGGTTTCTGCAGTAGCTTCTTGGGATGGAAGAAATTTATGAGCCTTCGTCTTCTGTTTAAGAAGGGTCTAAGATGGCATGTTGGTGGCGGTAAAAGTATTAGTTTCTGGGATGACAAGTGGATTTTTCAATATCTTATTAGTTTAGTTGTAAAGCCTGTTGCAGATACTGCAGATTTGAAGGTTGGTGAGGTTATCAATAGAGTTAGTGATTGGGACTTTAACAAATTAGTCTCTCTTGTCTCTGGATATAGCTACTCCTATTCCTCAATCTTTCCTCCCTTCTCATCCTATCTTTGATGAATTAGTGTAGGATATTTATGCTAATGGTGAGTACTTTAAATCATTTATGCTTCCATTACCCTTTTACTTCAGACATATTGGCTTACCTTCATGATAGTGGAGATTGGCCTCTGAGACTTCTTCTTTTTGTTATTGGCTTAATCAATGCCTTACTAATTATTCTTTGATTAGTATCTCTAAGCTTTCCTTTGTTTGGTGGTTTATTTAGAAGTAGATCTATTTTCAACGATTAAAGAAGTTCTTCCCATCAAGCTAGTTTTCAAATTAGAAAGTTTTTCAGGGATAAAGTGGCGGATGATGGTGATGATTCCTCTTCTGTGTCTCTTAGCCGCAAGTATCAAAATTGTAGTAACCATAGTTTTGGCGAAAATCTGGTTCCCCTCCTCCCTCTTAATTTTTGTAAATTAAAATTTTGATGGCTCAAAGTACAGTAATGGTAATGCCTCGTTAGGCTTTGTTAGTAAAAATTCTGCAGAGGGTGTTTTGCTTGCGGGAGAAAAAGCCTTATGGCCTCTTATCTCTATTGTTCAAGCGAAAGTTTGGGCACTGCGAGAAGGAATTAAGGTTGGTATCTTTCTTGGAATCTCTCATCTTATCATTGAAGGAGACAATTTAGGCATTATAAATGCTTCAAAAATTCTCGACAAATCCCGTGGGAAATTTCTAACATTGTGAAAGATGCTGGTGTAGACGATATTCTTAGGTGTCAATAGTGCAGATTCTTCCACTGCTACTGAGAAGCTAATCGTGCTGCGGATTTTATGATGAGGAAGGCTCATGATCACCCTTCCTTACTGTATTGGTTTCTTCCTTATTCTATTAATTTTTCTCTAATCATCCGTAAAGATGTTTTAGGCCAGCTGCCTGATTAGTGGGTTAGTCTAAGTTTGTTTTTGTATCAAATAAATAAATAAATAAATAAATAAATATATTAATAGGAATCTAACAGGATTACACATGACTATATTTTTCCTAAAGTACAAATCACAAAAGATAGTCAAAATCACATATGTTAATAGTGTCAAAAGTCAAAACGAGTCATCTAAAAAAACAGAGGAAGTATGAAGGGGGGGGGGGGGAGATGGTGCCCTCCTTTGAAATTACTAAATTACCCTTACTGATCTAATGAAATGAAAAAATTACAAAAGAAATTTATTTAAGAACCTTTTTTCATGTCAACGTTTCATTCTAAACAAGTTAAAAATGGTATATGCATCAAGTATTTCAATCAAAAAATTGATGGAAAAAATACCTTGACATTTTTATAAGAGAAGATGGTATACATGACGTCCACCTGAAAAGCCTGAAATACTCACTAACTTTGGCTCTTTAATTCTGTCAAATCAACTCAATATATCCATTCTTTTTGTTCAGAACTTATTCACAAAAAACTTAATATTAAAAATCACTAAAAATCTTTGTTAGTCTTTTACATTAGCGGATTTATATATCTAAATTCATCTCAGTATTGATCTTTCACATTTTAAGTGTAATTATAACTATAGCATGGACTGAGTAGGGGTGCAATCAGGCCAGGTTCAGATCAACCTGACTTATATAATTTGGGGTCAGTTGTTCCTAACCTAAACCCGACCTAATTTTATTTCTAGATCAAAAATATAACTTGAATCCTACCTGCTAGGTTTCAAGTTGACCCAAAACCTACCCAATATGACTTGATTTATATTTTATAATTGCAAATGCTAACTTCAAATGCATATTAAATTAATGATTCAAACTCCAAAGCCATATATTAACAACCTGGTTCAAATTAATAAATGGCCTTGGGCCAATAAAACTGTATCATTAGAAAATAGGTGATGTAAGTTATAAAAGTCGAGTTAATTTCAGGTTAATCCAACCCGAACCTAACTCGATTTCTAATCAGGTTGTTTGAGTCATTTTCGGGTTTAAAAGGTAACCCATTAAGGTTTCAGGTGGGGTTGTGTTAACCCTTTTTTTTCGAGTAGAACATCTCAGCCCAAACTCGAAAATTTTGGTTAGATTCAGGTCGGGTCATTAGGTTGGATCAACTTTTGCCACCTTTAGGATGAAGTATAGAGTAGAATAACAAGTTTTGAAATTAATGCACGTATCACATGCATACAAGGCTAGTTTATTTATAAAAATAATATGTTACATGCTTCCTGCATTTCTTTTGACTTGCGTCATAGCTTATTGGCAAGCAATTTAAGAAGAAGATTAGAGAATGTAAACGAATAAATTATTAAAATATTTAAACCTTATCATCTAACTCATCCCTCTTATCTGGTGTTTTAGTTATTTTTTATTATTATTTTTGTTTACCTTCTCTACTTTCCTCTTTAAATTGTGTGCCAAAAAACTATATTACAAGTAAAAAGAAACTGAAAGTATACAAAAAGTAGTATTGAGAGCGAATGATAGTTTAATTGTTAGAGCATCTTTTTCCGATGCCAAAAGGTCAGGGGAACCATAGAGAAGAGTAGGGGGATTTTTTAAGACACGTAAAAGTACTAGGAGTTATTGGATAGTTTGTTGCAAAGCTATATTTAGAGGGTTGTTCTGAGTTACTTATTAGGAATCAAAAAAATTTCATCATACAAGAGATCAATTCTTATACTCCCTTCGTTTCAAAATATAAAGTACAAAAAAATTTCATCATACAAGAGATCAATTCTTATATTCCCTTCGTTTCAAAATATAAAGTACGCACGATGTTCGAGGTCGAACTTTGACCGTTAATACTCCTAATTTACGTAGATAAAAAACTTAAAAAATTAACGTAATTATAGTATTTTTCATGACGAATCCAATGGTATAATTTTATAATTTTTATTTATTGTATTATGAGCGATACTTGTGGTCAAAACAAACTAGTGTCGAACTTTGACCAAACTTCGCCTAAGTCGAATTTTAGCCTAGTTTATCTCAAATAACTTGCAAGTTGTCTTATCTCATCAACACCCTTATGGCTCGTTTGATAGTTGGTTATAAATTGTGGTAGTTGGAATGAATTTGTGTGTAATTTTTAAGAAATATAATTGTCTGTTCTCATGGTACTGCTAATTTATCCTAAAGTGTCCACTTTTCTTCTTGAATTTTCATTCCCATCCAATAACACCTTGTAAGTGGTAATGAGAATTGCTTTCCCTTGGAGACAAAAACACAAGTTTAGGGGTGCGATTGCTTGCCCATGAAGAAATAATGTCTCTCCATGGAGATTTTAAGAGTGCTTCCCTAATAAAATTACACTTTTAATTCTTTCCCATTAACATAATTTATTAACGAGTACCAAAAGGGACGTTAGAGTTGATGATGATATATTGGATTTATGTAATTTTGCTTTTGATAGTTTTAATTTTGCTGAAAGGGATGATCGTCCTGAGGATAACCTTTATTCTCCCACAACACCATTGCAATTAAACTTCTCCTCATCCGAGTCTGATGAAGTAGATGATAATAGGGGTTTAGCTGCGCCTCAGAATTGCCAAATTGTTTTGGGTCAACAATGCAATTCAGCCATGTTATACTGGCAAACGACGAAGGGATGGTTTACTTGATCGAAGCAGGTCTGCCGAGAGTCTTTTCATGTTTGCATGAACTGATACGCAAGTTCGACAGAAAAAAGGAAAAAGAGATATGAGGAATAGGATGTGAAGGGCGGTTTTAACATTAGGCTATCTCTCTCCACCAATGATTTTCAAGCAAAGGCTATTTCAGATGTTTCTTTGGCTCGAGATATGGGTGTTGAAACAACTTTTCTCGGTGGTCCAATAGATCGGAAAAAACGTCTCGCTACAGTTTCTTCTTGGGATCCTAAAGGTGACTGGAATAAAAAAACGTAATAGAACTTCAAGCTCTATGTCGCATGATGAAGTTCTGGCAGGTACAACAGAAACTAATGAGCAGGAAGCTACTAGGTCAATGGTCGAAGGTTTCGAGGAAACAGATGGTAGAAGGGTTGTGGTAGACCTTACTCAACCACCATCGTCTCAATGAGTGTCCTATCATGGAATTGTCAAGGGCTTAATCATAGTAATAGTCCGACAATTCCTTACTTGTTTTGGCTGTTATATTAGTTTAAACCATCTTTTTTGTTTTTGCAAGAAACTAAAACTAGTGTTAGTAATGTACATAGGCTGCTACGTTCTACCAATCCTTCTAGTTTTCATGGAGTCGGTGCAAGTGAAACAAGGGGGGGGGGGGGTTGTTCTTTTTGTTGGGGGCCCAATGTGGTAGAAGTAGTCGAAAGTTCGAGTAACTTTTTGTTCTGTAAGATAACTGAAATAAATGGCAACATCTGGCACTGCCTTTTCCTGTACGACGCTCCTTAGCTAAGTAATCGTTTGGCAGTATGGCACAACCTTCAACATCTTCTTAGTCCGTATGAAAAATATTTGATTATTGGTGATATCAATCACTTGGATCAATATTCAGACAAACATGGAGGCAATGCCTTAATTCGCGGTTGGGAAGATATCATTTCATGGAAGGTAACTCTTAATTTGCAAGATATCCCATTTTCAGGACCTCGGTTTACGTGGACAGATAATAGGGAAGAGGAGGCTTTAATCATAGAACGTTTAGATCGTGGATATGCCTCACTGGAATGGCTACATGATTTTTCGCACACTCATATCCGCAATCTTCCTATTGTCCACTCAGATCATGGTCCGATTTTGTTACAAATAACAATCCCCGATCATTCGACCCGCCGCCCATACCAGGTAGAAAATTGGTGTTTTCATTACAATGAGGTTCAATTAATGGTTCAGGATATATGGATTCTATAGATAGTTGGTTCTGATGCTTACGTTCTAAGTCGTCGCTTAGAGCTACTTCGGAAAAGGTTGAAAACCTAGTGTCTTGATAAGAAACTTTTTAGGGGTGTCAATTGGAAGCGTATTTTTGAACATCTACAAGATAAAGGCATTCAGATCACAACTCCAGCACACGACGCCGACTATACTCGAAGCCATAATATAGTAATCAATGAAGCAGCATTAGCTATTTTTTATTGGCGTCAGCGTATGCGGGACACTATAATCAAGGTGGGAGATCTCCCTTCTAAGTTCTTATTTAATCGCCTCCGTAAAAAATAACACCGAAACCACATTTATATGCTGCTCAAGAATGATGGTTCATGGATTTTCAAACAATAAAAAATTAGAGAACTGGTTCAGCATCATTTTAAAACAATTCTAACTTCTTCACATCGGAGGAAAATTCATCTACAGACCCTATAGATCTTGTATTCCGAGAATTACATTTGCCATCCATTACGGACAATGATTGTAGTTGCTTGCTACGCCCCTTTACTCCAGATGAGATTAAGGAATCTTTCTTTTCTCTTGCTGACCACAAATCCCTAGGGCTTGATGGGTACAATGTGGAATTTTTTAAACATTATTGGCCAACGATTGGTTCTGATGTAACACTAGTAATAGAACAGTTCTTTGCTACAGGCTATTTACTCGAGAAATGGAATGCCACACTGCTCGTTCTTATTCCCAAAGTCAACCCACCTCAAGAGGTAAATCATCTCTGTCCAATCAGTCTCGTTAATGTTTTATAAATGTATTGCAAAATGCATGGTAGAGGATGCAACACCTCCTTCCAAGCTTAATTGCTAAGTACCAAAATGCTTTCATCCCAGGACGCCATATGGAGGATAATATTTTACTCACACATAAGCTCACGCATCTTATCAATAAACAACGACGAAACCATAAGGTTTTAGCCGCTCTGAAATTGGACATGAATAAAGCTTATGATAGAGTCAACTGGATTTTTTTACGGCTCATTGGATTCAGTTAATTCGAGAATGCATTACAACAGTCACTTACAAAATTCTTATCAATGGAGTGGCTACTCCGGCTTTCACCCCTTCATGTGGTCTTCGGTAGGGTGATCCTCTTTCACATTATCTTTTCCTATTTTGTATGGACATTCTGTCGAGAGTGACAACTCTGGCTACTGATTACGACAATTTCAAGGAATTCGTGTCCACCTGCAAGCACCTTTCATCTTGCATTTGTTCTTTGCCGATGATGCAATGTTCTTTTTTAAAGCGACTAAGGAGGCTTGTTAGAGTAGCTCTACAGTTATCAATCGATTTTGTGCTATTTCTGGCCAGATTTTGAATCTTCGCAAATCTTTTATTAAATTTAGTCCTAACATTTCACTGGCGAACCAACACCAGTTTAAAGCAATTCTCAGCATGGATTCAGCTACTTCTCTCGGTACGTACTTGGGAGTTCCAATTGATATACAAGATACTAAGGTTCGACATTTTACTCCGCTCCTTGACAAAATCACTCTGAAAATTGCTCAATGGGCTCATTTGGATATTTCCCAGCCGGCCAAGATTTTTTTTTTGGTAAAATGTAAGAGATATTATACCAAAATCAGTAAAAACCGCCAATTACAGGGAAAAAACAAGCAACATCAAAGCAAGCCTATACACCCTCTTCTAACTACCAAGACACATCATCAAAAAAGAACCTACTGAACTATACAGATTCACACCATCAATTAACTTACTGCTACCTCATATCTGCTATTAATTTTTCCAGCCATTCAGTCTCTTCTCTAGACCATTTACTTGTCACCTGGAATTGAATTCTCCTGCAAACATTCTGCTTGATGTTTCTAATTACAGCCTTAGGACAAGGAACCTTCAAGTTCCATATTGCATTGTTCCTAGCTCTCCACACTTCATACACAGTTGCTGTCAGAACTGCATACCCTATCTTCTGTTTTCTCCTGCTGTTGGAATATCTTCCCCACTTCTTCCACTGTGTATACAAACATTCATTTACTGCACTTCGTTTCTCAAGCCACTGCAGAGTACCATGACTCACTCTCTTACTGAAAGGGCATCTAAAAAATAGATGTTGACTAGTTTCAGTGTCTAGTTCACATAATGCACAAGTATCAACCCTGCTGATTCCAATGCTCATCAATTTGTCTCTTGTTTTGAGCTTACCTTTCATAGCCATCCAAGCAATCATTGAATGCTTAGGAATATTAAATGAATTCCAGACCCAATGATGCCATCTAGTCTTCTCTCCTTCAGGATGCAGCCACTGGTATCCTGACTTGATGGTATATTGTGCATCTGCATTTAACCATTTGTCTCCAGTATAAGCCTGTTTCATCTGATCCTTGACTTTGCATATGTTCTTTCAGCACCAGCTAGCATTTGTTGGAGCTTGATACTCCCACCATGAAGACTCCTTAATATACACTGAGTGGACCCATTTGATCCATAATAAATCAGCCTTTGCAGTTATTTGCCAAACATATTTCCCAATAGCAGCAACATTCCAGCTCTTGCATTCTCTAATCCCTAGACCTCCCCTATTTTTTGCATAACACACCTCCTGCCATGATATAGGAGGGGGTTTAGAGGTATAAACTTTCCCTTCCCATAAATAGGCTCTGCATATTCTTGTAATAGCCTCTAAGACACTTTTAGGCAACAAAAACACTTGAGCCCAATAAGTGTGTAGATTTATCAAGACTGCATTAATCAATGTTACCCTCCCTGCATATGAAAGGTGTCTAGAGCTCATACATATCAATCTCTTCAAGATTTTGTCCACCAACACTTCACAATCAGCTTTAGAGATTCTTTTTAAAGTAATAGGCACCCCTAAATATCTAAATGGGAATTGCCCTTTCTGAAATCCAGTAACTTGAAGAATTCTCACCTGAAACTCCTCTTTCACATTACCAAAGTATACAACAGTTTTTTCAGCACTAGCACACAAACCTGAGGTAACTGAGAAGGTTTTTAACACTCTCTTTATCATAATTGCTGACTGAGGCACCCCTTTGCAAAAAAGCATCAGATCATCAGCAAAGATTAGGTGTGACAGCTTCAAATCAGAACATCTATAATGAAATTCAAATTGATTTTTCTTCTGCATTTTCTTCATTAGCCTTGAGAAGTACTCCATAGCAATGACAAAAAGGAGAGGGGAGATAGGATCTCCTTGCCTCACTCCTCTCTTCCCTTGAAAGAAACCACATAGTTGCCCATTTATACTCAATGAGTAACTGGGTGTAGTCACACATAACATAACCCATTTCACAAATTTTTCAGGAAATTTCAGACCAAGCAACATTTCCTTAATGAATTCCCAGTCAAGAGAATCATGGGCCTTGCGCAAATCAACTTTCATTGTACATCTAGCAGGCTCAGACTTCCTTTTGTAATGCCTCAACATATCCTGGCAGATGAATATGTTATGGAAAATTACTCTTTTCTCTACAAAGGCACTTTGAACTGGTTCTATGATATCAGGCAATACCTTCTTCAACCTACTACAAATCATTTTTGAAATGATTTTGTATAGGACATTGCAGCAAGCAATTGGCCTAAATTGTGTGACATCCTGAGGTTGGTCACATTTGGGAATTAAGCATAGTGTAGTATTGTTTATCTGCTTGAGTATCTTCCCAGTTCTAAAGAAATCAAGAACAGCCTCAGTGACATCCTCCCCTATAACCTCCCATGCCTTCTTAAAGAAGTGACTTGAGTACCCATCAGGGCCTGGAGCCTTGTTGTCTTCAATTTCATCCAATGCCTTCTTTACCTCCTCTCTACAAAAAGGTTGACACAATTCTTCTTGCTGTCTTATATTCAACTTCTCACCTTCATTCAAGACACTACTACTCACCTTTTTCCTATTAGCCATTTCATTCCCTAGTAAGTCCTTATAGAACTCCATAAAGGCTTTCTCAATATCTTCCTGATTTTTAGCCCACACCCCTCTACTATCTTTCACTTTATAGATGTGATTTTGGCCTCTTCTTCTTCTCAAGCATGCATGAAAATAAGCTGTATTTGAGTCCCCACCCTTCAACCACTCACATTTCACTTTCTGCTGTAGAAACGCCAATCTAGCTTGATCCAGGGCCTCATATTTCCTTCTAGCTTCCCTTTCACTTGCCTGCAACTCCTGATTTCTCAGATCTAAGTGCATCTGTTGCTGAATACTAATTAGTTCTTTATAAGCCAGGTCTGCCTCATTCTCTATATTAGAGAATTTCTGCTTGTTTAATTCCTTTAGATCTTTTTTAAGCCCCTTCATTCTGTTCACAACTTTAAACATAGCACAGCCATTATACTGTTTTTGCCAGCATCTCATCACAATGGATTCAAATTCAGCTGCTTGTGTCCACATATTGAAAAATCTGAACACTTTTGAGCCCCCAACCTGATTTTCATCAAACTGAATGATACATGGAGTATGGTCAGATATACTTTCAGGAAGGAAGTATGCCTTTGCTCCCTGAAATTTCATCATCCAAGCTTTATTCACAAAAACTCTATCTATTTTAGAGTAAACCCTTTCTTCCCCCTCCTGTCTATTTGACCAAGTGAAGAAAGGACCCACACTCACCATATCCTGTACTTCACATTCCCAAATACATCTTCTTATCCCTTCCACCTCATGAAGAGTCACATTAGATCCCACTCTCTCATTAAAATTAACCACATTATTGAAGTCTCCACAAATGACCCAAGGGTCATTCCTTATCTTCAACCTCTTCAAGTCCTCCCACATTACCAATCTTTCATCAAGATCATTTGAACAATACACCATAGTCAAGTAGAAACTCACACTTTTCCCCTTATGAGTAACCTTGCTATGAATATATTGAGCTCTGCTTCCAAAATTTCCACCTCAAATTTATTATGCAACCATATCAACCATATTCTACCTCCTTTATGATAGGAATAGTTTGCCACAATACTCCAGTTAGGACACACTCTAGGATAAACCTTGTCAACATTCTTAGGTTTAACCCTAGTTTCTAGGAGACCAAACAACCCACATTTATGATGACTCAGAAGAGTTCTAACATCACCATGTTTAGTTAGGCTGTTCAGACCCCTTATATTCCAGAATCCCACACTATCCATTTGGTTCCAAGTTTAGAACCTGGTTCCCCTGCATGCTGTCTACCTCCATTTCTCCATCAGTGGCCTTTTCAGCACCATCTTCTTCCTCTCTTGGCTTATCCTTACTTTCATCTTGAGCCCTGTTATCATTTCCTTCTTGGTTCTCTGCCTGAACCACCTCTTCACTCTGCTTCCCTTCATCATCAGGTTCCTCTGCTATAGAGGCTAACCCTCCCATATGACTACTTCCTCCTGCACCTTCAGGTCGTTTCCTAGCTGCTTCAAGACTTACAGTATTCACCTGAGTCTTAGGAACCCATTTCTGCTGTGGTTTAATTTTAGCAATAGCAACTTCCCTTCTTTTCTGCCTACACTGCTCCATGTTATGTCCAATACCTCCACAATCACTACACATCACAGGTTTACATTCATATATAATCTGCTGCCTCTGCAACCTACCTTTTTCATTATAAAACACCACCTCATTAGGAAATTCTTGCTCAAGGTCCACTTCAACAAGCACTCTTGCATAGTCAAGTAGATCCTTCTGAGCAGTAGCCCTGTCTGTTCTTATAGGCTTCCCTATACATCCCACTATCTTATTCAAAGCTGCTTGTCCCTAGTATTGCAATGGGAGGTTTGGTAGTTTGATCCAAGTAGGGACCAATTTCACACTTTCAGCAGTTAAATCCAGCTCTGAGGACCATTCTTTGACAATAACAGGCTTACTATCATACATGATAGGGCCTGCCTCCATCGCTTTAATCTTAGATTCAATACTATGAAATCTCACCATGAATCTTCCAGTTTTTAGCATAATCACCTTTTCCACTCCAAATTTCCTCCACATCCTTCTTATAAATCCTTCTACAATCCTCAATGGAGGTTTCATCCCTAAAATATAACATACCACAGCTTTTTTCCAGTAGTCAAGCTCGCTTTGAACATCCTCCATGTTTATTCTAACAACATTCTCTTCACTACTACTATTAGTTCCTACCTCCGTTGCCACCACAGGTATTTCAAGATTCAGACCTTCCTCTACAATATTATGAAATAAAGAGTGTCGCCAAGTACCTGGGTTTGTTGTTCCTCCAACAGTACTAACCAGTTCTTGCATCGGATGAGGAGATGGTTGAATCACTGGTCTAACCACGCTTGCAAGTGTGTGAACTGATGCTATCCACTTCTCTCTTCTATTTCGAGCTTCAATAAACGCCTCTTTATCCTTTTCTGAAGCTTCAAAATCCAGTGAAGCCTGAGACTCATCATCCTCCGAACTCCAGCTTAACAGCGCATCATCCTGCAACTCATTGATATTAATCTCCTTCCTAGCATCACCTGATTGAGGCTTACGGACTACCTTAACATTCTGGCCTTCCTGACCTTTCTTCTTACTTCCATTTCCCTTTTTCGATCCTTTTGCCATGGCTCCAGCTTCGCTGAGGATCAAAAATGGTGGTGAAAGTTACTGTTACATTGGATTTCTAGAGAGAAGGGGGACTTTCTCTCTCTAGGTTTTTAATTCAGTTATTTGGCTTACAATCACAAATGTAAGCGCTTCACCCAGCCGGCCAAGATTATTATCATCAATTCGATCCTTATTGGGACAATCAGGCATTATCTTTTTGTGTTCCGTATTCCAGCTACAATTCTTAACAAAATCGATAGTATCTTAGCTACCTTCTTTTGGATGACAGACATGGGAAAGGTATTCATTGGGAAAATCGTGATCTTTTACATCGCTCTCGTACTACCGGGGGTCTGGGCATCTGTAACATTGGATTGCTTAATAAAGCACTTCTCATGAAAAACGCATGGCGCATTAAACAGAATCTGCAGCTTTTACTATCCAAGGTTTATCATAATTCTCGTTTACTGCGTCACCCACATCTACCCAGTCGTCGTCAACTTTTCTGGGGTCGGGGAGGCCTTTTACTCAATACTCACTGCAACTGGAAGGTGGGAAATGGATGTAATATTGGAGTTACTACTCATAACTGGCTTCTTGGTCACACTCCTCAATTTAGGGATGATACTCCTTTGGTTGCAGTTCGCAAACTTCAAGTGGCTCATCTAATCTTACCAGATCAACATGGCTGGAATGCTCGCAAAATTAATTCCTTATTTGAACCGGCCACTGCACGTCAAATAAAAAGTATTGAACTATCAGTAAGTGATATAAAATATTGGCCACACACTAAATCGGGAGTCTATACAACCAAATCGGGTTACAATATGCTCCTCCAACAGCAAAACAATTTATGTAGTATGACCTCTACCATTGATGCGCAATTTTTTCGTATTCTTTGGAGATTGAACATCATGCCTAAATGGAAACTCTTCCTCTGGAAACTCTGGCACAATGAAATTGCCACTACAGTCAACCTCCACAATAGGGGAATTACCGACTCTGGCGAGTGTCCCATATGTCTTCATGACTTCAAACAGGTTAACCACCTATTCCGTTTTTATCCGCTTGCACTCGAAGCATGGAACCAAGGCCCATTACACGTGCATACCAACAGTTTAGTACACACGTCTTTTAAGGAATGGTTAAGCTACTGGATACTCCGATTTCGCGTGGAAGATCGGATTTCTGGCTCGTGTCTTTCTACTTATATTGGTACCATTTGGGCTATTTGGAAGTTGCACGCCAACAACGAGCAAATGCACATCTGATTAATTTTGAATTACAAGAAAGTATGCGTCACCATGGCATCTTTACACAAACTTCCTATGATCCCCACTCGCAACCCTCTGGATCCTTCCACCCCACCAGCATTTCACGTTGCCCACATCGGACAACAGCTTCATGGTAGTCCATCAATCACATTTCAAATAACTGGTTTACGACACAAAAAAAAGAGGTGTGGGAAGCACTACTTGGGTAGGTGTGAGCACACATGCCCTTCCTTTATACATCATGGTTCGATTTGTTATACGTCGACCACCATCTTCACGGAAGCTTCGGCCTGTCTTCACGCTTTGACATGGGCAAAAGATCATCAGCATACGCAGATACAAATACTAACAGCGCCAAGAGAATTAGTACAACATATGAGGTCTTTTAGACCCTTGGATGTTAGTATTTGATGGACCCTCAATGCCATTATCCACATTGCAAAAAGCTTCAGGTATCGTCATGTGGTTAAGGTTTCGCGTTCAGAGGTGGGTCAGGCCTATCAAATCGCTTGTTGGTGGCAACGGTATCATTGTGTTGCTACTTAAGTAGTTTTTCCTATCGGGTTACTTTTGCTTTTTTCCAGTTTGCTCTCTTTTTTCCTTTTATTGTACGCTCTTTTTCTTTATATTGTACGTTGCTTTGATGTCAAAAAAAAAAAAAACATCAGATTTTTGCCCGTAATGTAATGGATGCATCTGATGGGTTAAGGAGTGAATATACTTCACTTTTTTTGTATAGATTCTTTTTGTACATGGAATCCAAGTACGGTGTACCTCCATAGCCCATACTATTAGAACGATTTGGAAAAGTTTGTGGTTATGGAATTACTTCCAACCAAGTTGATTTTCTCAAATTCTGGCCACGATACTCCTCCATATAAATATCAACAACTTGCATTACTGTCTTGCCTTCTCATGGGCTTAACACTTTAATGAAACATAGAGGTGGCGAGTGGTGTGGGCTGGATGGGCTGGGTTGCGGGCCTTGGCGGGCTGGGCTTATGGGACGGGAACCATGACCGGACCGCGAAATAGACGGGCTTGGCGGGCTGGTTGATGGTCCAAGGAGATCGGCCCACGTCGGTCTGAACCGGTTTGTGACGGTTCGTGGATCAGTCTGGCTGGGCTGATGTGTTTCATGGTTAGGAGCGAGCTGGAGCGTTTTCATGCGGGCTGGACGAGTTGACCGGGCTTGCTAGGTGGTGCTGGACTGGTAAAGCTCTCCTCGAAAAGGGGAACAGGAATTCATAAGTTCCCCATATTTAGATTCAGATAGCACGTTGAATTTGAAAATAACAATAACATTGAAACATGAGTTTCCAAAACAGAAGATAAATCATGATTCATGGTAACTGTTACTCACCACATATAGAATGATATGCAGTTCCTCCATATATCTAAAGTTGACAATTTAGATGAAATTGGAATCATCATCCAACAAAATAATGTTGCAGTGAGTAAGAGCAAAATTTCATGGGCTAGGTAGGCTTGGTCGTGGTTTGGGCTAGGCTTGGCCAAGATCTGGGCTAAGCTGGTCCATGAACTGAGTTGGTTTATAGGGTGGGTTGGGTGGTCTTGGGCCGGTTTCATGGTTTGGGCTGGATGGTTTTCCTTGCGGGCTCTAATGGGCTGGGCCAAAAATTTCCAGCCCCCAAACCATCCACCAGTTCCACGGGCCTAACGGGCTTGGACCGGGCCAAGCCCGGGCGACTCACAAGATGGGGCGAGCTGGACAGGCCCGCACTGTTCGACACCTCTAGTGAAACAATATAGTTGGACAAGACACGATTTACTAGAGACCACATGGATTTATGATCACACCAAATAAACCAACCCAAACATCACAAATATGACAAGATCACAATTATTCTACTTCATCCGTAACATAATAACCACAACAAATAAATATTTTATATCTCACAGATAATACCCATTTTATTATATTACACAAACACTTCAATTCCTCCATTTTTAAAATAACTGCATCACTGACTTTGCACTATTTAAATGTGACGTGACCATATTTTTTGACAAATATATATAAAAATAT
Organism: Beta vulgaris subsp. vulgaris; assembly: GCF_026745355.1. Taxonomy (NCBI): domain Eukaryota; kingdom Viridiplantae; phylum Streptophyta; class Magnoliopsida; order Caryophyllales; family Amaranthaceae; genus Beta; species Beta vulgaris. Next base: position 34,592,389 of record NC_079207.1, on the reverse strand, counting down.
GTTACCATATATTATTGGACTAATCTCAATATATATTAGCTTATCAATAAATAAAATTATTTATGGTGAAAATTGTGTATTGGTAAATGTGATACTCAAAGTGATGCAACTATAGTAAAACGGGGGGGAGTATTTTGATGATAAAAGATAGAAATCATACCACTTATCAGCTTGGTGGCATGTACAGACAGAGTAATCACTTGGCAGCATACAAACAATTGGCATTGCCATTGATTGTCGGGATTACAATTATCTAAATCATACTATACTCAGAGCTCTCTATAGTGCTCAGCAGGCTTATATACATAAAATTTAGTCTATATGATTCATAAAAAAGAATACATGCCAAAATTCACATATTACAAGATCTGGAACAGCAATAAATGATTGACAACTCCCTTAAACAAATGACATGATCAAAGCAAGGACAGGAGTCATACTTGAACAATATCCACAAAAAAGAAAAGAGGAACTCTTAATTGATCTCAATTCTTACAGATTAATAAAAACAACCCAAGCCAATGTTTACATTATGCCTATCATTACAAATTCTAACGTATATCTACGTACCTTAATATTAGGTGCATCCAGAGCATTTCAGGATGACACGCAGAGCACCCACACACCATCCTGGTGCAGGATCCATCGAGGCCCTGTTCATTTATCAATATCATGGGGATCATAAAGTAGAGAACAAGAGTTTTTATGTAGGGAAACGCTCAACCGGATGGACGGAGGCCCTGCAGTATCGATTTCATGGGATAAATGAAGTTGTGAAAGGCCAATTCATGTACGGGGAGAACAAGCGTTTATAGGCAGGGAAACACTCAACCGTTTTGATGCTGCTATTGTCAAATCTAAACACACGCCCAATGAAACGTCTCAACTTCCCTCCTTGAGTTTCCGAGTTGGGATCAAGGAAATATATGCAATTCCCTCGGCAACCTGGGAAATCCCTAACAGAAACAGAGAAGCTAGTCTCTTTTCCGAGCACAAACACTCGATCTCCCAATGACTTCACGTCAACCCAACTACCCCATTCTTCATCCAGCCTATACACTTTCATGTCCACCCTACAACGACGTTGCCTACGAATATGAAACCTGGCAACATCACCATAAATCACAGGCACTTGTTCTTCAGCTACCTCCTCCCACAAATAAGAATCAACAACATAAAAATCTCCATCTGACACAACTAAGTTCTTCAGATGACCAAACCCACAAAGCGGGGGCGAATACTGAACTAGATTCATACATTTATCAATCCATGATATAATCCCTAAACTATCAATCACATAAAATTGACCCTTGTAAATAATAAGATCATCATAGTAAGTTCCTTCGATACCCAAATTAGTCCAATTCTTATCCTGAAACCCCCAATACCTCAATTTTCCTAAATCATATAATACCAAAATTCCAACTTTATCAAACAAAAATACTCTCTTGAGAGTATACCTAGATGGAGAATTCTTGACTTGTAAGGTGTAACCTTTGAATAACTCAATCAAACGGAAATTCAACATGTTGACACTCCTTTTAAAAACAATTTCATCATTATTATTGTTATTGTTAATTTCTGGAATAATTTTGACATTGGGGTTTGTCAAAATTAATGGGTTTAAAAGGTGCAATTTACCTGAAGTTGATTCAACGACCTTAACCAAACAAGCTGAAGTTGGGGTTTGATCTTCGAGGCGACAAATAGTGAAGGAGGATAATATGGCGGTGGTGTTGATGGGAGGAGGTAAATTTAGAGTGAGTTGACATTGGCATTGACGGTAGGAGAGAGAAACGAGTGATCTCCATGAAGTGGAAACAGCTCTGAAACGTAAAATGTCAATGCGAGAATCGAGATGTTTAACGATGATTTCTAGCAACTCTTTTGGGAGGGATTCCCAACTGCACGACGAGGAGGAGGAGGAGTTACTCATCTCTTTTTCTTTTAATAGGGAGAAGAGGAGGAGGAAGACTATTTGGATTTTGGCTAACCACGCATTTCTGTTGTTGCCTATGAGTTATGATATTTAATTGCACAGTCCCTAGGTCAGCGAGTCAACCCACTTACTCTGTCTCTCTCCTCGTGTTATGTTAAACATTTCTATTTTATATGTTGTATGGATACTACCCAAGTCTGCTGACGGACATACAACATGGCCTACTGTGTAGATTGTCGCCTTTAGCTCTGCTTTCAGGACGCGAACTCATAAGAAGTAAATCAATGCCTCCTCTACTTAAGATCGGGACTGCCGTCGCGGCCACTGAAGAGGACAAAACAAAGGGTATTTTCCCTCTGACAGATTCACTACAGCCATACACGTGTCAAAGGATTACCTATCCTGTCAGGTGAATAGTACGCCTACAAATAGCCAAACAATACTATTTCTGCAGGTACATTCTCTCTGATACTAAAAATAGCTTATCTCTCTCTCTAAGCTTTCTCTCTCTATAATCCTTACTGAACATTAGCTGACTTGAGCGTCGGAGGGGGTTTTCTCACAACCATCCCGAGGGTAGCTCACGTTTATTCTTTTGCAGATCACAACTCCCAGATAACCCCCATTACTGACGGACACCTCTTGGGTCCGCCACCATTTCACAACCGAAATAATTTGACGCTAGAAAGAGGGGCCTCCTATCCTTTCGAGTAATAGCCATGGGTGATGCAAACAACAACAATGGTCACGGTCCACAGGAGTTCGACGTCGGGCAGACATCCTCTTAGCCTCCCATAACTGGGCCGTTACGAAATCCGCAATTCAACTATCGGACGCCAGGAAATGAAGAGCAAACCTCGAACAACGTACCATTCAACTTGGCTCAACTGAGTCAATTTTCTCCTGAGCAACTTCAAACCGTAGCGTCTTTCATTCAGATGTTAACGAGCAATCCTCAGTAAAGTAACCCACCTACTCAACAAGCAGGCGGAACTCGTAAGCGACAACTGGCCATGGCCGATAGGAACGCCGACGGTACTCCGCTCCGAAAGATGCGCTCCCTAAATCAAGAGGGGCGGGAGCTAGAGAAGCGGATTGATAAGTCCGGGTATGAGGAACCGATACTAGAGACTGAGGAGCTTTATTATTCTGAAGAGGAGACTTAAGGTTACTCACGTCGTGAGTACCACACCAATGGTGCTAGTAACTATTCGACAGGAGGTCACCTTCTCATTAAACCAAAACTCTCTCCCTTCACTTCAGAAATACTGAATCATCCAATGCCAGAATCAAGATGCCATCCTCCAAGTATGATGGCACATCTAATCCCAACGATCACGTGGCGGCTTACGAAGATCACATGTTCTTGTACACACAGGTGGACGCCATCTGGTTTAAGGTATTTCCATCCACATTGACCGGGATAGCCCATACTTGGTTCAAGAGTTTGAAGCCAGGTAGCATTTCTAGTTTCTCCCAGTTACCATCTACTTTTAGTACACACTTTGTGAGTAACAGGCGCCGCGAGCGCACGATCTGAGAATTATTATCTGTTAAGCAAGGCGAGAATGAAAGCTTGCTGGATTTTATTGGCAGTCTCAATATTGAAGTGGACTGAATTCCAAGATTGCAGCATGACTTGACCGTTTTGCCCCTAATGACATAACAGAAAGAGATATCACCCTTCCGGAGCTACCTTGACCGAAAGACGTATACGTCTCTCGGACCAGTCCTTGGCAAGGCCAATGATTTTACAAGGGGAGAGGAATTTGATAGGGCCGTGAGCAATCACGAGCCAAAAAAGAAAAAAGAAGATAAGCAGAGAAAGGAGAAGGGCCGCGAGAGTGATCGTGGCCGAGATGAAAGAAGGCAAGAATCAAATGTGGTCAAAAAGGGCAGCGACTGCGAAAGGGATCATGAAAGATATGACTGTGATAAGAGAGACCACGAGAAAAGCGATTGGGAAATGGGTGAACGCAAAGAGAAATTTGACGCGTACACTCAGCTGATTACCTCAACGAGTCAAATATATTTGATGAACAAAGATAATGATAAGTGGCAGCGGCCAAAGCAAATGTTCCATAAAAACCGCAACAAGACCAAGTGGTGTGATTTCCATGGGGATCACGGACATTTGACTGAAGATTGTCGGCACCTGAAGGACAACTTGGAAGATCTATTGAGTATAGGGTATTTTAGCCAGTATAAGGCTCAAACGCGGAAGGGAGACTTGGTCAAGGTGGCCAATCATAATGTTCAATCCCGGATCAGTGAGGTCCACGTGATCAGTGGCGGTCCGATTCACGGAGGTAGTGTGAACGGAGCGAAGGCAAGCCTGAAAGAATCCCGGCACTAGGTTAACTTTAATGAGAGCCTGCAATGGAGAAGGCCGCCAACAACGCCAGCTATGTCCTTCACGGTAGAGGACGTGAAGCACGTTGTTTACCCTCACGATGATCCTCTGGTGGTCACGTTAAAAAGTATCAAACTGCCTGATTCACCGGATCTTGGTAGACAGAGGAAGTTCTGCAAACATATTATACTTGTCAACCTTTGAGAAGCTGATGATTGGCCGAGAACACTTGACCCTGTCCGGTACCCAGTGATAGGGTTCATGGGAGCATATGTGACTCCTGAAGGCCTCGTAACTCTGCCGGTCTGAGTTGGGGATAACGACGAGGACCGAGATGTAATGACAGAATTCTTAGTGGTTGATGTGCCGGGAGCCTATAATGCAATCATTGGGTGCCCCTTTATTCATGATGTTCAGGGAGTTTTATCCACATATCACCTAACTATGTTGTATGTCTCAAACTTGGGGACGACAACAAAGTTAAAGGGGAATCAAGAAGCGGCAAAATCATGTTATTTGACAGCACTCAAGCAACCAGCAAAAAGAATGCCAGTTGAAGAAATGAATCCGCCAACAAGAAAGAAAAGGCGGGCACAGAGGAGAGCTTTAGCAAGCGAAGCAGAGTCCAGGAAGGAAGAGGATATGATGGAAGTTTCCATGGAGGAATTGGAGTCTAGGCCTGATGATACGCCAAGACCTCAACTGGACGGAGAAACAAAGCAGGAGATGCTCGCGGAGGATCCGGCGAGAACAGTTGCTGTCGGAACAGACATGGACCCAAAAGTCAGGGTCAACCTGGTGACTCTCCTAAGAGAAAACGCGGACGTCTTCGCGTTCTTGGCGGATGAGATGCCGGGAATAGATCCGGCTGTGATGGTACATCGCCTGAATGTGGACGGCACTGTCCGCCCTATTAAACAAAAGAAGAGGAAATTCTTTGTTGAAAAGAACAAGGTCGTGAAGGAAGAAGTAGATAAACTGCTGGCAGCAAACTTGATTGAGCTCTGCGACTACCTAGAATGGTTGGCCAATGTGGTCATGGTAAAAAAGGCTAGCGGGCAATGGAGGATGTGTGTGGACTTCAAGGACCTTAACAAAGCCTGCCTAAAAGATTGTTATCCATTACCGAGAATAAACCAGCTGGTAGATTCTACTAGCGGTCATGCACTGTTGGGCTTTATGGATGCATTCTCAGGCTATCATCAGATAAGTCTGCTGGAGGCCGACAGGAAGAAGACGGCATTCATCACGGACTGTGGAGTATACAGTTATAAAGCGATGCCATTTGGGCTCCGTAATGCTGGGCCAATGTTTCAGAAATTGGTGGATAAAGTGTTCTCGGATCAAAAGGGGAGGAACATCGAAGCTTATGTTGACGACTCCATGATGGGCTTTTAAAATATACCGCAAGTGCACGGTGTCTGTTTAGCAGATACTGGCAAATACGGGTCGATCCACAGGGAGAGGAGTTCTACAGAAACTTGATGGGTTTTAAAATATACCGCAAGTGCACGGTGTCTGTTTAGCAGAGACTGGCAAATACGGGTCAATCCACAGGGAGAGAAGTTCTACAGATTTATGCTTAATTATTTAACTATTTCAAGAGAGAAAATTGATTGAAGAATTAATAATTAAACTAGAATAAACTAGAACACAAAATGATGTAAATTTATCAAATAATAAAAAACCTAGGGCAATTGATCGATCCACCATGCTTATACCAATCTAATCACTACAATATAGTTCAACAATACTTGGATTGAGGTTCGAATAATTAGAGTATTTCGTTAATCCTTGATCAGGCATTAACAACTCTTAGATTAACATATGTTAGTACGGTCACTCAACATAATCAAACCTACCTATTGTAACAAGCCTCTAATGAATACGATCTTTCGATTCTAATTCTTACTAGCTAAACATAACTCATGATATTGCGCAATTACATGAATTAAACAAGCATAACAAATCAACAGGAATTAGTTTAATAAAATCCAAATATCGAAGAACATTAAACCACAATAAAAAAAGGTATAAACATGGCTTCCCTCTCTAAACCCTAGATATATACTACTCACTCATGATAATAATAAATTCAATAAACATGATCAAAGTAGAAGAATTCATGAAATTAAAGAAAGTAAAGAGGAACACCGAATGATTGAAGAACAATGGAAAGGAAATCAACGATCTCTATAATCTTCAAATGTAAAAGTTCATACAAAACTAGAGATATAAAACTAAGTGTTTGGCCCTAAAAACGTAGAAAATAAGATAGTCTAATCGAAAATACAAAAAGCCTTTTTATACTTTTTACAAAACCGGCTAAAAAAAGGCGAAAAAACCCGTCCCGAGAAACCGCCCGGTCGGGCGATGGTGATTGAGAGTTACGACAGAAAAGCTAAATTCGTCCGGTCGGGTGCGTTATCGATTTTGGTTCTTTTCTTGCCCATTGACCGGGCTAAAATGCCTTGCATCTTGGTGAAATTTTAATTTCGCCCACCGCCCAGTCGATCGGGCGAGAAAACTGCGATTTTGTGTCATCTTGTGAAGGCTGTATCTCTCAAACCAGAAGTAGGATTTGGGGCGTGTGACCTAGAATTGGAAAGCCCTTGAAGTCTAGTTTCCAAACCAACTGGAATTTCTTGATTATTAATTGTATATCAAAAGTTATGGCTAAAATAGTGAACATGTGTCAGTTTTGACACTTCGTTCACTAACTCTTTGCTTCATTCTAACTCGAAATTGTCCCGAATGGATGTATTGTGATCCTTGTGCAAGATATCTTCATCTTCAATGATTAATAGGCTTGATCTTATGTAATTATAATCAATTTTCATCAAAGTAACCTGAAAATGATCAAAACACGCAAACGGGGAGTAGTAGGGCATAACTTACGTAATTCATTCCATTATGCACCTAAATGCTCTAAAAGGAGTTCTAAATGCAATCAAAATGCATCTAAAAACTATATATAAATGGAGTTTGTTGGAAAAAACTTTCCTAAACCCTAAACCTCTGCTGGTGTACGTTAAGGTGTTTTACTAACGTGCGCCACCCTTGATTATGGGCCGAAAAAAGAAGGTAACCACGCCGGTGGCGAGTACGTCGGCTCAGGGAGACCCTTGTGACTCTGTGCAACCACAAAAAACCCAGTCTTTAGAAGATGTGAGTGAGAAAACTAATGGAACAATAATCGAAGAAACTGTAATAGCATAGCTAACTCCGGTAGAGAATGTGAGAAATATGGAGCAAAATAAGAGCTTGGAGGGAGATAACAACAACCTTAATGAAGCAGCGAAGCAAAAATGGAAGTCTTTTACTGCTCAGAGCCGAATATCAGACAAAGGTATGGGTTTAAAGTTCATCCCCCCTGTTTTCATTGGTGGTATTCTGACGGCTAAACTAGACAAAATAGAAGTAGAAAGAATGAGTGAAAGTTGGTTAAATGCTGTAGTGGTCTATGTAGTTGGCCAGAATCCCACATTGAATGCCATAACCCAGTATGTAAAAGCACATTGGCAAACTCAGGAAGAACCACAGGTGTTTAAGCATGATGAAGGTTTTTTTATTGTTCGAATGAAGTCTAGGGAGGAACGAGATAATATCTTGTTTACAGGACCTCACTTGTTTTATGGTAAAGCAATGATAGTAAAGCAATGGAGTGCTAGCTTTAATTTTCATGAGGAAGTGCTAAAGGTAATCCCTATTTGGGTAAAGATACCAAATCTTCCTTTGAATTGCTGGGGGGAAGATTCATTGAGCATAATAGGGAGTGTCCTTGGAGTACCTCTTTATGCGGATGAATGTACTAGTAAAGGGCTGAGAATTTCTTATGCTAGACTGTTGATTGAGATGGATGTTACTCAGGAAATACCTACAGTGGTAGCAGTAGAAGACCCTAATGGCATTGTTTTCAAACAGAAGTTAGAGTATGATTGGGTACCTACCTTCTGTAAAAAATGTCAGGTTGTGGGTCATAATTGTGGAGGAAAGAATGTGGTTGCTAGTAGAGTTGTGCAAAAATGGATACCTAAGAAGGTATTGCCAGTTGAGAAGGCAGTTGATCAGATTCCCTCTACACTGGAACAAGTAGGGGAGGAAATGGAGACAGCTCAGGTTGTAGAAGTTAATGAGGTTACAGAAGCTATAGTTACCCCTATTAACACTCCGATGAGTAATCATGTAGCAGATGAAGGTGAATGGAGGCTGGTTACAAGAAAGTCAAAAGATAAAGGCAAACAGGTGGTTACTCAGAGTGGTATGCGGCTGCATTTTGGATCTGGATTACCTGGGAGCTTTCCTGGGGGTGCTAGGGGACCTAATCCCTATTTGTCTTAATGAAGATTACAACATGGAATGTGAGGGGTTTGAATGACCCCATCAAAGTGAAGGAAGTTAAACATTTTCTTCACACTCAAAAAATTTCTTTATGTGCCTTGTTTGAAACTAGATTAAGAAGCCAAAATAGAGAGAAAATTCAAAAAAAGTTTGGCAGTAGATGGAGTTGGGTTAATAACTATGCTTGCTCTCCAAGGGGGAGAATTTGGGTGGGTTGTATCACTAATGATGTGAAGATTGTGGTTCAGATTATTACAGAGCAATTCATAGCCATGGAGGTTCAGACTAGTAATGGGGAGACTCTTTTTAAAATGGCTGCTGTTTATGGTCTTCATACAATTGCTGATAGAAAGGTGCTTTGGGAGGAGTTGTATCAGTTTGTGTCTTTGTGTATGGATCCTTGCATTTTGATAGGGGATTATAATGCAGTTTATAATGCCCATGATAGAGTTAATGGTAATGCAGTGAGTGAAGCTGAGACTGTGGTTTTAAGGAATTTTGTTATGCATGCTCATTTGATGGAAGCTCCTTCTACTGGGTTATATTACTCATGGAGTAATAAGAGTATTGGTGCTGAGAGAATCTCAAGTAGGATCGACAAAGGATTTGTCAATGTGGCTTGGATTAACCATTACCCTGATGTGGTTATTGATTACTATGCTGCTGGAATCTCAGATCATTCTCCATTGATATTCAGTGTTGCTAAGATTCCAGATGAAGGTGGAAGGCCTTTTAAGTTCTTAAATTTTCTTGTTGATCAGCCTGGTTTTATTGAAGTGGTGCAGGAAGCTTGGGATTCAACTTATAGCAGATTCAAACTGAAAAATATTTGGGTGAAACTTCAAGCAGTAAAACAAGCTTTGAAAGGGTTTCATTCCACTAAGTTTTCTAAAGCTCATTGCAAGATGGAGGAACTTAGAAGAAAACTAGCTGCTGTGCAGGCTCTTCCAGAGATGAATCAGTCAAGTGAGTTGCATGAGGAAGAAAAGTTGTTGATTGCTCAATTGAGGAAGTGGTCTAGCATAGATGAGAGTATTCTAAAGCAGAAGGCAAGAATTAATTGGTTGTCTATGGGTGACTCTAATTCCAAGTTTTTTTTCACTGCAATAAAAGTGAGGAAAGCTAGGAATAAAATTGTGAAGATGTATAACGGCAGAGGTGACCTACTGACTGAAACTTCAGAGATCCAGAATGAAATCTGCAGTTTCTACAAGAGTTTGTTAGGCACAAATTCAAATCATCTGGAGGCAATTGATTTAAACATAGTGAGAGTAGGGACAACACTCAGTGCTACTGCTTGTGAACAATTAGTGCAACCAATTACCATCCAGGAGATTGATCAAGCTCTAAATGCAATTGATGATGCAAAGGCTCCAGGGTTAGATGGGTTTAATTCAGTCTTCTTCAAAAAAAGTTGGGTGGTGATCAAGCAAGAGGTATATGCAGGCATAATGGAATTTTTTGATACAGGTTTCATGCACAAACCTGTGAATGTTACAGCTGTAACAATGATTCCTAAAATTGATGATGCTCTTTATGCTAGAGACTATAGACCCATAGCATGTTGCTCTACACTCTACAAAATCATCTCTAAAATCTTGACAAAGAGACTACAAGGTGTGATTACAGAAGTAGTTGATAGAGCTCAAACAGGTTTCATTCCAGAGAGAAATATTGGTGATAATATCCTCTTAGCAACTGAGCTTATAAGAGGCTATAGTAGAAGACATATCTCTCCTAGGTGTGTGATAAAAATTGATATTAAGAAAGCCTATGATTCAGTAGAATGGGTTTTTCTTGAAAGTATGCTTAAAGAGCTAGGCTTCCCTAGTATCTTTATTGGGTGGATTATGGCATGTGTGAAGACAGTTTCTTACTCAATTTTGCTGAATGGTGTTCCTGCTATGCCTTTTGGTGCAAAGAAAGGATTAAGACAAGGAGATCCCCTGTCTCCTTATTTATTTGCTTTGAGTATGGAGTATTTGAGTAGGTGTATGGTTGCTATGTGTAAAGATCCAGACTTTAATTTCCATCCCAAGTGTGAAAGAATTCAGCTCACACACCTCATGTTTGCAGATGATCTGCTTATGTTTGCTAGAGCAGATGCAAGTTCCATCACCAAGATTATGGGGGCTTTCAAGTTATTCTCTAAGGCTTCAGGCCTTCAAGCAAGTATTGAGAAAAGTTGTATATATCTTGGGGGTGTAAACCAAGAGGAGGCAAATAAGATGGCTGAAAGTATCCAAATGCCTATTGGTACTTTGCCTTTTAGGTACCTTGGTGTACCACTATCAGCAAAAAAAAACTAAATTTCTCTCAGTGCAAGCCACTCATTGATAAGATAACAGCAAGAGCTCAAGGATGGGTTGCTCATCTCTTATCTTATGCTGGGAGATTACAATTGGTGAAATTTATTCTCAGTAGTATGCAAAACTACTGGGCTCAAATTTTTCCACTTCCAAAAAAATTGATCAAGGCTGTTGAATCAATTTGTAGAACTTTTTTGTGGACTGGATCAGTTGACTCAAGCTCTAAAGCTCCTGTGGCCTGGGAATTCTTGCAACAGCCAAAGAGTACAGGAGGCCTAAATATTACTAATATGGTAATATGGAATAAAGCAGCTATCCTTAAGCTTCTTTGGGCCCTAGCTTTTAAGCAAGATAAGCTTTGGGTTAGGTGGGTGAATGCTTATTACATCAAAAGACAAAGAGTTGAAGATGTTACTGTCAGCAGTAACACATCTTGGCTTCTAAGGAAAATCCTTGAAGCTAGAGAGTTGATTGTAAGAATTGGAGGTTGGGAGACAGTGAGCAATCAGTGGAAATTCAGTATAAAAACAGCTTACAAACTTCTCCAAGCAAATTATGATAATGTGGTATGGAAAAGGTTGGTTTGTAATAACCAAGCTACACCAAAAAGCAAGTTTATCCTATGGCTAGCACTGCTGAATAGACTTGCTACAGCTGAAAGAGTGAGTAAATGGAGTAGGGAAGTGAGTCCACTATGTAAACTGTGTGGAACTGATATTGAGAATGTGCAGCACTTGTTCTTTAACTGTCAATACAGCAATACAGTTTGGTGTAATGTTCTTAGATATTTAAATCTGCAGCCTCAAGGAACAGCTCAGCAAGATATGGAAATGGCTATTAGAAAAGCTAGAAGTATTAAGGATAGAAATAAACTATTTGTTATGATGTATACAGAGAGTGTGTACTCCATCTGGTTACAGAGGAATGCTAAGTATTTTAGAGATTCAGATGTGAATCCTGATTACCTAGCTAGAAATATTGTCTTTAGAGTTGCAGTGAGATGTAGTGAGAAGCAAAAACAAATGTTAGTGATGTAAACAGATTCTGTGGCTTGTATGGTGGGCATTAAGAGTAGTCTGTTACTCTAATGCTTTAGGTTGTACCCCACTTTTTTTTGGTTGTCAATAACAATTTTGAATTGCCAAAAAAAAAACTATATATAAATGTGACATATCACTCCATTGTCAAGAGTAAGACTGACCATGAACACTTGGACGATTTGGCAGAAACTTTTAGAACATTGAGAAAATATCAGATGAAGTCAACCCTAATGCATCTTTGGGGTAAAAGCAGGAAAATTCTTAGGCTTCCTGGTAAGTAAGAGAGGGATTGATGCAAATCCAGAAAAAATTCAAGCTATTATCAACCTACCTGAGCCAAGGAGTGTTAAAGACATTCAAAGGTTGATAGGGAGGATGGCATCCCTCACTCGATTCATCTCAAAGTCAGCCGATAAGGCTATGCTTTTCTTCGTGTTGTTAAGAGGAAACAGAAAGTTCGAGTGGGGAGAGGAGTAAAGAAAAGCATTCCCGACCGTGAAAGAGCACTTGAAAAGCTCGCCCACCATCACAAGGCCATAAACCGGAGACGTATTGCAGTTATATGTCTCGGCCTCGCCAAAAACGATCGCGACCGTTTTATTGGTGGAAAAGGAGAAAAGACAACAACCAATATATTTCATCAGCCACATTCTTAACGGTCATGAGAGCCGTTATCAGTTGGTGGAGAAAATGGCTTTGGCTGTAATAATTGCCGCCGGGAAGCTCATACCATATTTTGACTGCCATCTCATCCAAGTCTTAACGAATCAGCCGCTGGAGAAGGCGTTGCAGCAGATGGATAGCTTGGGCCGCCTATTGAAATGGACCGTCGAGCTATCTGAGTATGATATACAGTACAAACCCAGACCCGCCATCAAGGCATAGGCCCTAGCAGATGTTATTGTGGAGGCCTCATATAATGAGGAAGAAGTGGAACAAAAGGAAAGTTGGCTGCTAGAGGTAGACGGATCCGCCGCTGTTAGCGGATCCGGGGCAGGAATAGTAATGACTAGTCTAGAAGGGAATGTGTACCAGGACGCCATCAAGTTTTCCTTCTCAACATTGAACAATGAAGCAGAGTATGAAGCCGCAATCGCTGGCTTAAGAATGTGTTTGGCAGCGGGCGTAAAAAACGTACTCTGAAGACGGATTCACAGTTGGTCAGTGGTCAGTTGAGGGGAGAATTTGAGTTCAGAGAGGCCAACATGGTGAAATATATATGTGGAGAAGGCCAAAGAACTGATTGCCCAGCTAAGCCACCTCGAAGTACAGGCGATGCCCCGAGCCGAGAACATGAAGGCGGACGCCCTGTCTAAACTAGCCAGTTCCAACTCGTTCAACATAGAAAAAAGGTCACGATTGATGTATTAATTAAAAGAGAAAAGCATCGCGGAACCCATTGTGGCCGTCAATAACATCAACCAGCAAGGGGACTGGTTCACAGAGCTGGTCAAATACAATCTGACGAGAGTGCGCCCGACCGATCAGAGGTCCGCCAGAAAGATGCAAAGGCAGGCAAGCTGGTATGTGATATATTAAAATGAACTATACAAAAAATCCTTTAGCTTGCCGTTAATAAAATGTGCAATGATCGCGGAAGCTGTAAAAATAATGGAGGAAATACACGAGGGAATTTGCGAAAATCACAGCGGGGGGAAAGTGTTGGCAATGAAAGCACTGAAAGCTGGATTCTATTGGCCAAGCATATTAACGGACGCCCAAAATTATGTGAAAAAATGTGATAAGTGTCAGAAGTTCGCTCCAGTGATCAATAGACCGGCAAATAATCTGCAACCTATCGTATGCCCGATACCATTCGCTCAATGGGGAATGGACATCCTGGGACCATTCACTACCGCGACAGGAGGAAGGTGCTTCCTTATTGTTAGAATTTATTATTTTACAAAATGGATAGAAGTAGAGCCGACAACAAAGATAAAAGCAAATCAGGTACGGAAGTTCATCTGGCAGAACATCATGACCAGATTTGGTATCCCCGCAACAATTGTATTGACCATGGAGTACAATTCGATTGCCGGCCAATACAAACCTTCCTCACGGACTTCCGGGTCAAGTTCGCCTATTCAGCATTATGTCATCCACAAAGTAACGACCAAGCTGAGGCTGCTAACAAGCAGATCTTGAATGCTCTCAAGAAGAAGTTAGATGATTTCAAGGGTAGATGGTGCCGGCAGTCCTATGGGAAAACGAAACAACAGAGAAAGAGGCAACAGGAGAAAGTCCCTTTAAGTTGGCTTTCGGCGCAGAAGCAGTACTACCGGTGGAAGTAGGGTTACCTTCCTACCGGATTAAGCATCAAATCTTGGAAAGGAACGATCAGGCACTAAGGGAGAACCTGGATTTCCTGCCCGAGATAAGGCTGAAAGCAGAGCTAAAGGCGGCAATGTACAAGGATAGAATCAGCAAAGCTTATAAGAAGAAAGTCCTAGAAAGGCCGTTAGGAGAAGGCGACCTAGTCCTGCGAAGAACAGCGACCACTGGTAAAGCACATGTTGAAGGAAAATTAACCGCCAATTGGGAAGGTACGTACGTCATCGCTAAGAAGCTTGCATCCAACTCTTTCATTCTCAAGGGCATGGACGGAAAAGAGCTTAAAAATTGTTGGAATGCTAGTGTCTTGAAAAAATATTATGTTTTAACGGGTAGAATGTAATGGCCCGAGAGCCTCTTTTGATTACATGAATAATAGACTTTTGCTAGCGTTCCGTAAAAAAAAAATGCTTCCCTTTGTATTTACTTGATTAACAACGCCACATAACAGGCCTTAGCCAAATGACAAGCTCAGTATAATAATGGCCATATAACAGGCCTAAAACAAACAAGGCCATATGACAGGCCCGAAAGCACAATTGCTGTCATATAACAGGCTTTAAACGATTGACAGCCATATAACAGGCTCGGAACGACAACGGCCATATAACAGGCCAAAAAAGTTAACAGCCATATAACAGGCCAAAGAAGTTAACGGCCATATAACAGGCCGGAGAAGTTAACGACCATATAACAGGCCAATGCAGTTAGCAGCCATACGACAGGCCTTGGATGATAAACTTGCAGGCGATAAATGTTCTAAAGCGACAATAATTGCTAACAAAGTGTAAAATTGCAAGCAAAAAGAAGCTAAATAATAAATTACTGGTATGGCGGCCAACTACAAGCAAAAACGTGGGCAGCCCTTCAAAAAAAGGCACTTATGAATTCAGTAGCAAAAGTTGCAGTTAAATGTTTACATGCCATCATAGGCTGAGTATTACAAAAACTATCAAACACTATTACAAACTATTCGAAGCTATAGAGAAGCCTGAAGATGACCACCAAAGTCTTCAAGAGGGAGGCGCTTCTTCATCTTCAACAACATGC
This sequence comes from Beta vulgaris subsp. vulgaris, assembly GCF_026745355.1. Taxonomy (NCBI): domain Eukaryota; kingdom Viridiplantae; phylum Streptophyta; class Magnoliopsida; order Caryophyllales; family Amaranthaceae; genus Beta; species Beta vulgaris. The sequence continues at coordinate 34,577,026 of NC_079207.1, read as the reverse complement.
CGAACGTTGGCAATGATCTCCTCAGAGCATATGTAAGGCTCATCCGCGAGAGGACGCAGATGGACACCCTTAGTAAAAGCGGTCTCCATTTTCTCCCTATCAAATGACGGATGGGAATGGCAGACGCACCTCTTCGCGGCCACCCATCCGCCGTCGTATCTCTCGCCTAAGGGCTTGACAAACTCCTCTGATTTTTTGAAAGCAGCCAAGGCAAGACGACCGACTTCAACCTTCGCGCTCTCCACAGCAGCAGTCGTCCCATCCTGGGCCACCTTCAGGGCAAGCTCCAACTCCTCTTTCTTCGCCTTGACCTCCTCCAGCTCCTTGGCCTTCAGGCGTAGGTCCGCTAGCTCCTTGTCGTTCCGCCTTCTCAGCCTTCAAATTAGCTTGCAGTTGGTTGACTTGAGACACAGCAGCATCACGGGTAGCCTCCAGGTCCTTGGCGGACAACTCAACACTCTCGGCCGCACGTTGTACTCAACGTACTGCGTTATCAGCTCCACAACAGAGTTGTTGGCCTATAAAAGAGAATGAGAGAAAGATGTAAAACACAAAAAAAAAGAGAAGTGGAGTCACTTACCACCGCCAAGTCATGAGCTAGCTGAGCCGCGGGCGCCACCAACTTATCTGTCGGACAGTCCATCAGAAAGATGTACCCCAAGGTGCCGCCGTTAGCGGAATGTCTGCAAAAAGAGACTCATCTTCCCTCACATCCCAAGGCGGTCGGTGTATCTGACCGGGAGAAGTTGGAGGGCGAGAGAGAGAAGCCTTAATAGCAGCACAAAGGGGCACCTCCGTTGTCTCAATCCACTCCTTTTCCCGGGAATAAATTCCTAGACCAAGATCCGAGAGAAAACTCGGCTCGCTGAGAATCTCATAGATCCTTCGGCGAATGGAAGAGCTGAACCCAAGAGCCGCTCCAATACTGTCGGCATTTGGAGGAGGAGACGACCGAAGAATAGTAGTGGACTCCCGGACAGGAGAGGCCGCTGGAAACTGGAGGCCGGTAGCAACCACATCTGCAGAGTTAACCTCTACAGTTTGGCATTTTTGGGGGCCTTCGACCTCAGGTTCCTGTTGACGCTTACGGCTGGTACTGCCACCGCGCCTATTGACCGGGACTTGAACGGCGGACCGAGAAGGAGTTTTCTTCCCCGTGGCCAGAAGCCCGGGCTTGCGTTCGCCCAGCACGGTGCTGTAACACCCCTGCCGATCCGAACCCTTCTTTATTCAATAAAACTCGAGTTTTGGGGGAAAATAAATCCACGAGGGTTCGACTCGACGGTGGCACTACCACCGCACTTATCTCGTTGGAAATAAATGCAAGGCTAAATTAGAAACAAACTAAACTCAAATTCATTAATCTTTACAACCAAAGTCAATTGTTCGTTAAACATTACTAATTACTTAAGTGTTTCAGAGTTCCAGCGGAAGCTAATCATATGCTAAGTTGATGCAACTCTAAATGATCTCCTTTTTGTTCCCCCGATCGATCACCCACCTGCACAAATACATTGAAAAGAGACAAGAGAGACAAGCTCCAAAAATCAGAATAACCGAGTAATTCCAACTCCATCCCGTACAATACTTAAGTTGAATCACAACAAGATAGAATAAAGACAGTAACAGAATAATCAGAATAGTAACCAGAGAATCTGTAGGGGCCGCTGAACCACTCATACAGGGCAACCTGTTCATCATTTCCCTCCGATATTTCACTTTATGTGATTAACATCTTTTAATTCACATCATCACATAAATCACGTAAACATTTACGTCATTTTGTTCAATCCAGTGTGAACATATTCAATCCACCATATTCTCAATCCATTCATAGCGATTTCATCAATAAATCATTTCATATTCACCATCATCACTTGCGTTCATTTATCACTTCAGATTTATAATCATTTCATTATCACAAGTTCTTACCAAATCCAACTTTCATAAAATCTCAATATTGATAACGATAATAATAACATTCATGAATCATAATGATATATAGTAATAATAATAACAATAATAATAATAATACTGATAATAATAATCATAATAATATAATAATAATCATAACATTATTAATTAACATTAATCGATTATAATAACGTTATAATAAACATATTTGTCATATCATACATCGTCCATCGTCATTATTCATAATTCATAATCGAAATCCATAGTCGTTGTTCATTTTGTTATTCGTATTCGTAATCCACATTAAGTCGATACTTCATAATTATAGTTCATACTTATAAATTTTTATAAGCACATAATCACGTAATTAATTCGTTTTACGCTAACGGGATCTATGTTTAGATGGACATCGGAGATTACCTCGTGACGCATGCCCAAAGTTAAGTTCACGAACGTATTAGCACTCCTGGTATTCCTCGTCTACGAAATCGAAGTCTACAATAGATGTCAACGAGATCTAAGTTAGTTCCTAAATAACCCCTTTTTATATACGTATATAAAATATACGATTTAAATCATCCAAATAGCTTAAAGAAATTCTCAATGATTTTAGGAGAGTTATAAATCAAAGTAAATCATTTTAATTATTCACAAAATTATTTCAACTTAACTTTCATTACTTTAACAACTATTTTAAACATGAAAAACTAACTTTATTTTACTTCTTAGTTTCATTTTAGAAAACTAAGAAACATTTATCAAGCTTATCAAAGCTAAGTTAACTAAAAAGACTAGCTTAATTGAGCAGGCTAATTAAGGAAATTATGAGTTTTAGTTTTAAAAATAAAAGTAAGCATATAAAACTTCCTTAAACACAAGTAAACTAAAAGGAAAAAGAGGTTTTAAAAACAAAAGAACTCAGTTTCTCAAATTGAGAAACAAATGAGGAGGCACGAAAGAAGGGGAGGGAAAACAGGGGTGACGAAGGAGAAAGGTGGTGCTGGTGTTTCAGTGGTTCGCCGGCGAATCTTAGGCGCCGAAAAAGGGGTCGGGGTCAGGTGGTTAGTGAGGGAGGCTGGGCGCGAGCAGGCGACGGCACAGGAGCACTGCAATCGCGAGGGTGAAGGTGGTTGGCGGTGCTGCAGTCGATTTTGGTGGTTCGATTGGCGGTGTGGTTCAGGTGGTTTCAGGCGGTTGTAGCGGGTGGTCGGAGGTGGCGGTTTCCGGCGGAGAAAGAAAACAGAGGAGTTGTTTATGGTGGTTGATTTTCATTTTGAATTTTCAAAACAAAAATTCAGAAATGAGGACGAAGAGAATTGAATTGAAGCAAACCTTTTGAATTGTTTTGCTTGAGTAATTTGATGAGAGTGAATTAGTATTTATAGGGAAGATTTGGACAGAAAATGTAATGGTGGTTGTGTTAGTTTAGCTTTTGAAAAATAATTTGTCCCTAAATCAATTATTGCTGACAAAGTTGAGATTTTTGTGTTGCAAAAATCTTGGTTTGTGTGTGTGAACCAGACGAAGGAGAAGGAGGGAGATGAAGATATCAGTTTTCTTTTTCTTTTTGTTTTGTTTTCATTTTCCTTTTTTTTTTTGGCTAAAAGACATATGGGTTTGGACTTGGTATTTGGGATTTGAATTGCTAAAAATGGATGGACAATTATGAATGGACAATTTGTATAAGGATACCCATAACAAATGTAAAAAGTTTAATTAACTTAGAAATAATGAAATGAATAATTAAACAAGTAAATGATTTATTTTAAACTTTGTTAAATAAATCAAAACTAAATGAAATCATTTTTTTTTTAATAAACATAGTTATCTAAAATCGAATTATTGTAAAATAAATTTTGAGTGGAAATATTAAACCTTAATAAATAATAAAATAACTTCTGAAAATTCGGGGTATTACAGGCGCGCCGTTCTGCCAGTCGTACGACCACCGCGATCAGCATTCTGGTCGACACCTCGTGGACTTCCAGTTAGTCCGTGAACGGTGTCGTATTCTAAAATAGGCTCCTCAAGAGTTTTTGACATTAGCCTCAAGCGGTCGTTTAAACCCAGCTCCTCAAGATCCAAATTAACGTCACCTGAAAAAAGAAGCAAATCAAAATAGATCAGTATCAGTGGCAGGGAACAACAAAATAATTAAACATTCACAAAGAACTATGTCGTACCAAGAGACAGGCTACACACCTTCGGGGTGAGTCCGGCATAACAAGAGAGCAGACAGAGGCTCGTTGCCGAGAATATACTTAGCAGGAGGGAGCCAAGTGCAGGGCACTCGCGTCTTAGAGTCATTACCCTCACCAGCCTCTGCTTCTGACTCAAATTAGTCGAAGGCCTCCTGCTCGGCCTCGAACAAACCATCGGAAGGCAATCCTCCATCCTAGAATACGGTTTGGTGAAATACCGGCGAAGAGGAAAGTTGTCCGGGACCGTGAGCCATTGACAGCTCCCTGCCAACCCTTCAGCCCACTCATCTTGCACTAGGGGAAAAAAAGGAAGGGTTGCGCAGGAAGGGCTGTGCTTTTTCTATAAGCACAGCCCTTCACTTAGTAGGGTTGCGCTTGTAGATTAAGTGCAGCCCTTCTTACATTCAGAAGGGTTGCACTTTTTCTACAAGCGCAGCCCTACTATGTGAAGGGCTGCGCTTGTAAAAAAAGCGCAGCCCTTCTGACTTAGTAGGGTCGCGCTTGTAAAAAAAGCGCAGCCCTTCTGTTATGTAAGGCTACGCTTTTTGTTACAAGCGCAGCCCTTCGTTAATTTTTTTTTGATTGAAATTAGTGCGAGCATGTACAGTATAGAGCAATTCTAGTTCCCTCTTTCCCTCCCTTAGAGTAATTACGAGCAAGAAAATCACCACCACCTTGCGCGACCTAATTCGACTGCTCCACGACCACCACCACATTGCTCCACCACATTGCGCGACCTAATTCGAGTGCACCACCACTGCTGCCCATGCCACTGCTGCCCACCACAATTCGAGTACAGTGGGTTTGCGCGACCTAACTCGACTGCTCTACCACCACCTTGCGCGCCACCCACCACGTGCAACCGCGACCTCCACCATCACCACTACCTCTTCTCTTCTCTTCTCCACCATTTGAGTGTTAATTGGTATGAATTAATTTTGTTTTTAAGTTACTTTTGTTTTTCTTAATTGAATTAAATGATTAATGTGCAATGTGGGTTTTGTCAATTGTAGGAAGAAGAGGCTAAGGAAGGCAATAAAGTCCAAGTATCTCTTTCTCTTCATTGCTCGTCGTTGGTGTTAAGAGGTAACTAGTTTAACATGTAGACAAAGTTGATAATTTATTGATGTATATATGTATTTTTTATAATGATATTATTAATTTATTGATATGAGATTGTATGAAAACGCAATGTGATTTAGCTATATATAAATCTACAAGTTGTTTGAATCATCATCATATGCCTAGATACCCGTTCAAGACTTACTCATTAGGAGTAAGTCTTGAATAGTCCCCGGTTTGGGACTGTTCTTGGACGTTTGATCTCACTTAGGTGGTGAATGTGTGTCTTCTTTTCAATTCTGAGGAAAATCTTGGCTTATCGTTTCTCTACATTGTTCTCTGGGTACATATGTAGATAAGCAATTATCTACATTGTGTACTTGGAGAACTGTAGGGAAATGCTGCCGGATTTTCCTTAGAATTGAAAAGTTGGCATATATTCACTAGTGAGATTAGACGTCCAAGGATGGGTTAGGTTGGAGTGATAAGGACCTTCGACTGCATGCATACAATTGAACATGTCACTATCTTAGCTTGTGTATACGTGTGTGATTTGAATATGTGAGTGTATGTACTTTAATAATGATTGATGCATTATAATGAATGTTGTGTTTAATTATTAGAGGTGGTCTTCTTGAATGAGATGGATCGTACTTGGATGTATGGTAGTCGTGAATCGATTGAGTTTGTGAATGGGGTCTCGGAATTCTGTAAAAGTGCATTAGAATATCAAACATCCTCTGGAGCAGTCGACTTTTATTGTCCTTGTTTGGATTGTAGAAATGTGAGCAAGGTTAGTAGTATACATGTGGTTAGGGAGCATGTCTTTCGCGTGGGTTTAGGCCTCAATACCACGTATGGGTTTGGCATGGTGAGCAGGGGAGGTATATGGGAAGCTCTGGAGTAAAGAATGATGTATGTGAAGAAAAAGAAGGATGATGATGAGTTAGGGGATGAGAATTTGGATGATGAATTTGGAGATGACGATAGGGATCGGGTAGACGAGATGATACACGAGGTTGAAGATCAGTCGTGTAGACGACCTCGTATTTTTGAGTCTATGTCTCAGGCTGCTGAAAAGCCGTTGTATCCAGGTTGTACAAAGTACACCAAACTTTCCGCGGTGGTAACACTGTTCAACATTAAGTCGAACGCTGGTTGGACGGACTCTAGTTTCACATCGTTGTTGGAAGTTTTAGCTGAGATGCTCCCTGATGGAAATGAACTGCCAAAGTCGTACTATTATGCGAAGAAGCTGATGTGTCCTTTGGTTTAGAGTACGAGCGGATACATGCTTGTCCTAACGATTGTGTGCTTTATCGTAATGAGTATGAGCATTTACATGAGTGTCCACGTTGTGGATTGTCGAGGTACAAGCGTGAAGGAGCTGGAGGTAGTGAAGGACCACCAGCAAGGTGTTGTGGTATCTACCCATAATACCTAGATTTAAGCGCATGTTCTCAATTAAAGGAGATGCGAAGAATTTGAGGTGGCATGCAGATCGTAGGAAGAAAGACGGTCTGCTCAAGCATCCGGCTGATTCGCCTGAGTGGAAAACTATCAACAGGGTGCATAAGTCATTTGGTAATGAGGATAGGAATCTGAGGCTTGGATTATGTACGGATGGCATGAACCCTTTTGGCAATCTCAGCTCGCAGCATAGTACATGGCCAGTAGTTTTAGTGGTTTACAACTTGCCTCCTTGGTTGTGCATGAAACGCAAGTACATGATGCTGTCGCTTCTTATATGGGGCCCAAACAACCTGGAAATGACATAGATGTATACCTTCAGCCGCTTGTTGAAGATTTACAGAAGATGTGGAACGAAGGAGTGTTAGTATTTGATGCGTATGCTAATGAGATGTTCACTCTGCGTGCCATGCTTTTTTGTACTATGAACGATTATCCAGCTTATGGGAACTTATCTGGGTATAAGACTAAAGGAAAACAACCTTGCCCGATTTGTTTAGATGACATGAAATCTACACACCTTAAGGGCTGCAAACATGTGTATATGCGCACACGAAGGCTCCTCAGCCGCGACCATCCCTATCGGTTTAAGAAGAAGGCATTCGATGGGACGGTTGAAGAAGAAGTTGCTCATAGACCATTAACTGGTACTGAAGTTTATAATCAGGTGAAGGGCATTGAAACAGTCTTTGGTAAACCTGCTAGTGAGGTTGATGACCTACAGGATTATGGAAAAAACAGTCCATTTTTTGGAAACTCCCATATTGGAAAGATCTAAAGGTCAGACATTGTTTGGATGTCATGCACATAGAGAAGAATGTTTGTGAAGCTATTCTCGCGCACTTATGAATATTCCGGGCAAGACAAAAGATGTTAAGGCGTCACGACTTTACTTGAGATTCGACCAGAGTTGTGGGCTCAGAAAAGGACGGAAGGAAGAAGAAAAAGGGGAGGAAAGGGTTGATGATGAAACTCAAAAGTAAAAAGGTGGAGGATTCGGAGAAGAATTATTTGCCACCAGCTTGCTACACGATGTCGCGTGCAGAGAAACGGATTTTTTGCGAGTCATTGTATGGCATTAAGTCCCTACTGGCTACTCATCGAATATGAAGCGCTTTGTTACCTTAAATGGTGAGTTGAAGTAGTTATGAGTATGAATGCACGATTGTCATGTCATGATGCAAGTATTCTTACCGATTGCAATTCGTGGGATACTTCCAAAGCATGTGAGGCACACCATTACAGAACTGTGTTCATTTTTTCATACTAGCAGCAAATCAGACCTCGACCCTCGATTCCTTGCAGCCAGAGTAGTTGAAACTCTATGCAAATTTGAGATGTATTCCCCCCCCGCATTCTTTGACATTATGGTCCATCTCATTGTCCACTATTCGAGAAATTAAGCTGTGTGGTCCAGTGTTTTTGAGGTGGTGCTATCCTTTTGAGAGATATATGGGAACTTTGAAGGATAAAGTTCGGAATCCTGCACAACCAGAAGGTAGTATAATTCAAGGGATTGTGGGTGAAGAGATCAGTAATTTTGTGGCTGAGTATTTTGCTAGTGTTGATCCTGTTGGACTTCCGACATCCCGACACGAGGGCAGACTTGAGGGCAAGGGTACAATTGGTTCAAAATTGATCACACCTTCCGTAGAAAAGCGTAAACAAGCTCACTTATTTGTATTGCATCACGTACCAGATCATCCTTATTAATGAACATATGGAGGAATTACGTGTTAGCAATCCTGGAAAAGGAGTGAGGGCATTGACGCAAATGCATAACAAGACTTTCCTTGATTGGTTTCATAAACGAGTACTTAATGATTTGGATGAAAGTGTTCCTGAAACAGTCAAGTGGTCAGCATTTGGTCCTCGTGAAACTGTACGCTCTTATGAATTATGATATTAATGGGTATACTTTTGGACTGAACGTCAAGATCTGAAGTCAAGATCGCAACAAAATATGGTGTTTCACTTGTGGCGTCGTCTACACAATATGCAAGCTCGAAAGATAAGTCGCCTGTACATGCTGAAAGCAACTATTATAATACAAAAATATGGGAGCTGGACTACTGTACTTTTAATATTTGCCTCTTGTGTTGCAGTGGGTTGACGATAATCGACGTTGTGTAAGAAACGATGATCCTTGCGGTTTCACTCTTGTTGACCTTAGTCGTCTACGTGAAACTGAGGAGCCATTTGTAATTGCATCACAAGTCAAGCAAGTATTTTTTGTAACTGATCCTGCTGATCATAAGTGGTCAATTGTTGTACCTGGTAAAAGGAGTATCCTCGTATTGGTGATGTTGATAATGAGGAAGAATATGATGCATTTGAGGACCTCCCCCCTTTTACCTATCCTGAAATTAGTGTGGAAGATGATGTGAATATGTCGGAGAACTATATGCGTGTAGATCACACGGAAGGGATACATGTACTTGAGGATCCTAAGAAACGGCGGAAGGTCAATAAATCATGAGACATAAACTCAGGTCTGTGTAATTTCTCCAATTTGTAACTATGTTGGCCTTTTCGCTCCCAAATCGTACTTATCGAGTCATTTAACCCCAAATTCTCTTTGAACATGCTTATATGAGGCATAATATAACTAGTATGTAGATTCTTAGACTTGCATTTGTTGTTGGTTGCATTTTAGGAACAAAGAGGCCATTTCGAGGCTATTTTGGCCTTTTCGCTCCCAACTCGTACTTATCGAGTCATTTAACCCCAAATTCTCTTTGAACATGCTTATATGAGGCATAATATAACTAGTGTGTAGATTCTTAGACTTGCATTTTTTGTTTGTTGCATTTCAGGAACGAAAAGGCCATTTCGGGGCTATTTTATCACCAAAAGTCGTGGGTACAAAGAAGAAGAAAATCTACGGGGGAGAAACACACACCGGTTCTGAGGCTTCACCGGACACATCATTTGAGGCACCCTCCAAGTTACCAGATCAGATATGGAGGCATATCACACCTGAGGAGTGGCAAGCATTTGTTGCACAAAAAACAATCCCGGAAGCTGTTGTAAGAATATTTTACTTGCTAAGATTTAATACTCTTAGATCCAGTATTATTGTATAACACCTAACCTTTGTTTATAATTGTGTGTTTCAGGCATCTCGTGAGAAAAGTAGCGCGAATGCAAAAGCTAGGAAGTACTTTCACCATCTAGGTGCTCAGTCGTACGGGCAGGCGAGAGATACGTGGATGTATTGCCATTACCCCACGATTGGGTCGACAACGGCAACGGGCACTAGCTCTACGACGACAGTTACACAGCCTCGGCATTCGATGCATGGGGTTGATGCAAAGGGACAGAGAGTCTTGCCTGATCACGGAACACAACAGATAGCTAATGCCATTGTAAGTACATATTATAAGTTTTTGATAAGGTATATATAATATAACTTGTGCGCTCACGAGCATTTCTCTTTTATTTGTATGTAAATTGGCTTGAAGGAAAAGGAGGCAACTGGTGAGTTCACTCCTATGCCTTACACGAGACTTTAGGACGGGACCAATATGGAAGTGTGAGGGGCGTAGGAGGTGTCCGCCTCGAGGTGAGAAAGGTGCATGGTGATCAATACACCTTTACGTCAAAATCCAGTACCTCCAGTGTGAATTCGGCAGCTTCCATAGATGTGGAGGCTATGAAAGCTGCAATTCGGGAGGAGCTCAGAGCGGAGATGACTCAGAATTTCAACGCCATTTTGGCGCAGATGGGCTTACCGACTTTTGGTGCTTTCCAGCAGGGCAGTGTTCCTACGCAGCCTGATCCAGTTCCGGAGTTCACGGTAATCACTTAATATCACAACTATTGTTCTTAAATGCATGAAATTCTTACTATATATATATGTTGTTTCATAGACTAACTATGAATAGAGTTTTGTTTTTAAAGGAAGAGACATCATGTGAGCTATTAGCTCGAGGAGATGGTCATGGCAATTTCATTCTCGTTGCTTATGGCCAAGCACAACCCCCTAGGGACCGGGTACGATTGCACAACCAGGCAGTCGCTCATATTCACTATGTGGTCAGCGTTTCAGAGATTGTGCTCGGTTTCGAAGAATTACCTCTTTCGCTGCCGAATGCAGAAGTTGGTCTACAGTCAGTGACTGAGGCCCTTGGCAGTTATGTTCTATAGCCGCGTGCATTGGTGAGGTTATCAGATGAGGTACAATGATTAACATAATATATATATAGGGTAGGTTTTTTGAAACTTACATGTTAATGTTTGGTTTAACTCAACAAAATCATCAAAAGATAAAGTTTTGGGTTTTGAAGCTAAGAGATAGGAGTAAACAATGATTTGTTAACCTGTCTACCAAGAATTAGATTTAGTTATAATTAGTAACTTGTTTACTTACCTCAACTACTATAAATTGAAGGCAGGGCCAAAGTATGTTTGATTGTAGTGCGGGGGTTCGTGGTTATTTCTTTATTCAATAGGGGACTTTCATTTTGAATAAAGGGTAGTAGTTAATTAAATTTTTTTAATTGCTGCTTTCTTGATATACATTAATTAAATCTTGCTTTATAATTTTTGTTGTAGTTATCATGTCTGGTTCAAACAACAACACCTCCAGTTTTAATTTGTGCTATTTACTCGAAAAGGACATATTGACTGCAAATAACTTCTTAGAATGGGAAATGGCTTTGAGAATCGTTCTCAGAGCCGAAGGACGGGAAAATGTTCTTGACAATCCTCTCCCTGAACCCCTGCTAGATAATGTTACTCCAACTGAAAGGAGAGCAAGACAAACTATTGACGCAAATTCTGTGCAAGAAAGATGTTTGATGTTTGCTTGCATGGAACCAGAATTTCTAAAACGTTTTAATGGTCTGGACGCTTATTCCATCCTCCAACATCTGATAACTATGTTTCAGAATAACGCGAGGCTAGAGAGGTTTGAAGCTCATTGTAAGTTGCTGGAGTGCAAGTTGGGCAAAGGAAAACCCATTGGTCCGCATGTGTGTTCAATATGATTGGACATTTTCTGATCATGGAAAAATTGGGCTTCCCTTATCCCTTAGAACTGGCAACTGATATTGTGATCAAATCCTTGCTTGAAAATTTTCAAAAATTTCAGTTGAATTTTTACATGCAAGGAGGGGAGGCTACCTTGCAAGAGTTACATGGTATGCTTAATAAGGCTGAAAGGAGCTTGCCAGCTGAACCTGAACATAAGTATGTTCTTATGGTTAGGAAGGGCAAGCAATTCAAGAAAAAGGGAGTACCTATGAAGAAGAACAAGGGCAAGGTTGTTGCCTCTGATGATACTTCTAAGGCAAAGGCCACTCCTAAGTCTAAAGTGGTAGCACTACATGAGTTCTTCCATTGTCATAAGATTGGCCACTGGAAGAGGAACTACCTAAATATTTGGAAGATAAGAAGAGTGGTGCTTCAACTTCATGTATTTATGTTATAGAAATTAACTTATCTACTTCAACTTCATGGGTATTTGATACTACATGTGGATCTCGCATCATTTGTAATGTGCATGCACTAAAAAGAAGTAGAACGTCGAGCAAAGGAGAAGTGGACCTCCGCGTGGGCAATGGAGCACGAGTTGTTGCTTTGGCCGTGGGAGATTGTAGTCTACTTTTACCTTCTGGTTTAGTATTATAACTGCATAATTGTTATTATGTTCCAACTATTACCAAGAATATTGTTTCGATTCCGGTTTTGGATTCAGAAGGTTTTTCATTTATAATTAAGAATAATTATTGTTCTGCTTATTTGAATGATTTATTATATGTCTCAGCCAAGTTATCAAATGTTTTATATATGCTTGACTTAGCTAGAAACCCACATCTATAACATAGACAGTAAGAAACATAAAACAAATGATTCAAACCATACATACCTATGGCATTGTCGATTAGGCAACATAAGTTCAAATCGTATTGAGAAACTTTGTAGAGATGGAATTCTCAAATCATTTGATTTCGAATCATTTGATACTTTTGAATTTTGCTTAATGGGGAAAATGACAAAGTCTCCTTTCACAAGTTCAAGTGAAATGGCCAATGACCTTTTAGCTCTCATACATACGGATGTATGCGGACCTATGAGCTCGTCGGCTAGGGGCGGGTACAGTTACTTCATTACTTTTCCTGATGATGTAAGCAGATTTGGATTTGTTTACCTCATGCGACATAAGTCGGAATCCTTTGAAAGATTTAAGGAATTCCAAGATGAAGTACAAAACCAACTTGGGAAGAAAATTAAGGCACTACGATCTGATCGTGGTGGTGAATATTTATCTCAAGAATTTGGTGATCATTTGAAGGATTGTGGAATACTTTCATAATGGACTCCACCAGGAACACTGCAGTTGAATGGCGTTTCTGAAAGAAGGAATTGAACTCTACTTGATATGTTTCGATCCATAATGAGTCTTGCTGATCTTCCTATTTCATTTTGGGGATTAGCGTTTGAAACAACGGCATTCACACTTAACAAAGCACCATCTAAAGCAGTTGAAAATAGACCATATGAAATGTGGATCGGAAACGTTCCAAAATTGTCTTTTATAAGGATATGGGGTTGTGAAGCTTATATAAAATGTTTCCTTTCTGATAAGCTTTCACCCAAATCCGATAAATATCTCTTTGTGGGTTACCTAAAAGAGACTAAGGGACACTACTTCTACAACCAAAGCGAAAACAAAGTGTTTGTTGCTCGTAATGGTGTCTTTCTGGAAAAGGAATTTATTTCCAGAAAAACAAGTGGGAGAAATGTATATCTCAAAGAAGTTCAAGATGAGCAACAAATGGATGAGGTTAACACCTCATCAAAGGCGGCCCGACATGAAAATGCTTAGGAGACGGTGCATTCAATTCACGTACCTCTTACCGTCCCACTTGGAGATAATCCATGCGAAGTCACTCAACCTAGTGAGGTAGAAACTTCTTCTGTTGTTCCCCAACGTAGGTCTAGTAGGACCATCATTTCGTCGAAGCGATATGTTGATTTCCTTTTGACTGAAAGTCCTAAAATAACGATTTAGATACAAAAGAACCTACTAACTACGAAGATGCTTTGGATAGTGAAGACTCCGAAAGATGGCTTGAGGCCATGAAATATGAAATGGATTCCATGTCTGAAAATCAATCATGGGACTTGGTTGATTTGCCTGATGGGGTAAAACCCATTGGATGCAAATGGATTTTCAAATTGAAAACATACAAGGATGGAAATATTAGTGTTTTCAAAGCAAGGTGGTTTGCAAAAGGTTTCAAGCAAATTCATGGTATTAAGTATGATGAAACCTTCTCACCAGTGGCCATGCTGAAGTCCATTAAGATAATCCTTGCGATTGTGCCTTTCATGACTATGAAATATGACAAATGGAAGTCAAAATTGCTTTGTTGAATGGGTTCTTGAAAAAGGATGTGTACATGACACAACCTCAAGGTTTTGAAGATCCAGAAAATCCAGGGAGGGTATGCAAGCTTAAGAAGTCCATTTATGGACTAAAGAAAGCATCAAGGAGTTGGAACCTCAGATTTGATGAGGCAGTCAAGAAATTTGGCTATCACAGAAATGAAGAGGAATCTTGTGTATACAAGAAGTTAAGTGGGAGTAGTATTACTTTTCTGGTCTTGTATGTGGATGACATACTTCTCATAGGAAATGATAAAACCATGTTTGAGTCAGTCAAAGAATGGCTTAAAAATTATTTCTCTATGAAAGATCTAAGAGAGCATAGTACATATTGAAAATAAAGATCTATAGAGATAGATCTAAAAGGCTTATTGGACTTAGTCAAGAGACTTATATTGATAAGATTCTTGCAAGGTTCAAGCTAGCAAACTCCAAAAGAGGTTTCATTCCCATGCAACATGGCATTGCACTTGACAAGACTCAGTCCTTCGAGTCCTAATGAGGTCAAGCGTATGCGTAATGCTCCTTATGCTTCTGTAGTAGGATCCATTATGTATGCCATGATATGCACTAGACCGGATGTTACATATGCTTTGCGTATATGCAACAGATACCAGTCGAATCCAGGTGATGCGCACTGGATTGCACCGAAAAACATCCTTAAGTACTTGCAAAGGACTAAGGATAATTTTTTGGTTTATGGTGGAGATGATGAGTTGGTTGTTACTGGATACACCGATGCAAGCTTCCAGAGTGACAAAGATGATTTCTGATCGCAATCTGGTTTCATATTTTGTCTCAATGGAGGAGCTGTGAGCTAGAAGAGATTTAAGCAGAGTACCATCGCGGATTCTACAACAGAGGTTGAGTATATTGCAGCAGCTGATGCAACAAAGGAAGTTGTTTGGATCAAAAAGTTCATTTGTGAGCTTGGTATAGTTCCTAGCATTAAGAAATGGCATTGAGTTCTATTATGACAACAATGGTGCCATTGCTCAGTCTAAGGAACCCAGATCGCATCAAAGGTTTAAACATGTGCTCAGGAAATTCCATCTTATTCGAGAAATCATTGGTAGAGAGGATGTGAAAGTAAGCAAGGTTCATACAGAGGATAACATAGCAGATCCTCTGACTAAACCGCTTGCTCAACCTAAGCATGAGTGTCAAAATTAGGTCCTTGAGGCTTAAGCATATGGGAGAATGGCTTTAAGTTGTTTACTTCATGTTTACAATTGTAAATACATTTATTATGCTTTGGATGTTTAAAAATAAAAATTCGTTTCTTATTTAGTTGTTTGGTTTAGTATTAAATAATTTATCCAAATAATGTGTGTTTTCAAATAGGATTATCGAAAACGTTGATGATGGAACCCTATAAAGTAAACAGAAATCATAATTTATTTGAATTCCCTAGTCTAAATCACTAAATTTCACATAAGTGATTTATTTAATAGACTGGTGTATAATTAATTGATAGCGCAGTTCCATGGACTATGGAGACATAGAGATGTCTAATTGATTATATGGATGTATACTTAATACATTGAGACTTGACCTAATTAGATTCAAAAAATAGAATCAAAGTACTATATTTTGTAGATTCCTTAGACATGAGTATGTCTTAATAACCATAATATAATTAGTTTGACTTTGACACTCTTAAACGTCGCGCCGTAAAAGGAGGTTATAAAGGCAGTGATCGGGTGGGTTAAGAATTGAGTGAGAGTTATGGTCATACAAGAGTGGATAAGTCCTCCTATTTAATAGGAATGGTGTTTGGACCTCTTGATGAGTGAGAACTGGAAAATTGGATGGCCATGCGGAATAGGATTAATGAGTTAATCCTTATTTGAGCAGTTCGAACTCAGCGATCAAGGAACATAAATTTGAGAATAACATTGTGTTATCAAATTTGGCATTAAGTGACTTAAGGAATTTAACATTGCGCTCTTGTCTCCGGACAAGTGGGAGATTGAAGGAATATGTCCTTAGACATCCAATCAATTACTAAATATAAAAAGGAATTATTGTAGAGATAATAAATTACGTTAGTTTAGTAATCACATTTACTTGCTAGAGAATAAATGTTGGTAGCTAAGCAATACTTACATTCCTAGCGTGCTTCTCTCTCTAGAATTCCCTCTGCCATGGCGAGGAAATCTAAAGCTCAGAAGGCTGCAAATGCTAGCAATTCAAAGCCAAAAGGTCCAGTTTCTGATTCAATGCAAAAAAGACTCGATTAACGGATGAAATTCTTGGCATTAGTGCTATGGATTTTTAGATGGACGAAAAAACAGAGGAGGATGAAACTAATGAGATGAAACAAACTATGCAATCGCATCGTTTGTTTTCGGAGTGATTATCAGCAATCAACTCAGCTGATACAATGAAGAGGAATGCGAATGATGAAAGGAGAAGATGCATTGAGCCAATTCCGATTCTACAAATGTCTGATCATGAGGTAGAATCTAATCCATCTGATAATGCTGATAATGCTGTAATTGATAACATTGTGAAAAATTTAGTTAAAATTGAGGTTGAAGATGTTCAACCTGAAGTTGATTTCTGGATGTCATCTGTAATATGCTATATTGTTGGTAGGGTTGGCAATGGGTCCTGGACCCGACCCATACCCGCTAGGACCCGACCCATTTATAATGGTTTGGGTCCAGAAATTTTAGACCCAATGGGTCCGGGTCGGGTCTGGGTCCCGAAGAACGTGGGTCGGGTCTGGGTCCGGGTCCACATATGCTAGACCCAGACCCGCCCCGCGGACCCATTTACATATTAGAAATTTTTTTTTTACCTAAACTCTAACTTTATAAGTTGTAACATTTTAATATTTTATGAGTTAATTCTTAAAATTTTATTTAGAGAATGCTTTAACCAAGGATACAAGAACCTATATATATTAGGGCGAAATTTTTTAATTACATATATTAAAAAATGTGATGAAAACTTAAAACTAAGAAGGACCCAGTAAGGACCCATGGACCCGCTAGACCCAGCGGATCTGGGTCTGGGTCTGAAAAATCTAGACCCAACGGATCTGGGGCGGGTCTGGGTCTGTGAAAAATAAACGGGTCTGGGTCTGTGAAAAATAAACGGGTCTGGGTCTGGGTCCAGGTGGACCCGACCCAGACCCGCCCCATTGCCATCCCTAATTATTGGTGCTAGTCCACCTCCATATGTCATGGAAGGTTTTATTCGAAGAATTTGGAGGAATAATGGTGTGGATAAGGTGGCGATGCTAAAGAAGGGAGTATATATTGTGAGATTTATAACTATGGAGAAGAAGGACTCTGTTCTAAATGGACCTATTCCTTTTTTCGATAGTAAGCCGATGATTGTGAGAGCTTGGGAACAAGATATGGATGTGATAAAGGATCAATTTGAGGTTGTTCCTACTTGGATCCAGATGAAGGTAGATTTCAAATACTGGAATGAAAAATGCCTCGCAAAATTTGTAAGTCCAATAGGAAACTTTGTGAAAGTTGATGCTGCAACTGCTAAAAGGGAAAAACTCCAGTATGCAAGGGTGATGATAGAGGTGAAGATTGATCAAGAGTTTCCAGATCAATTGAGCTTTGTGAATAAAAAAGGGATTGAGGTTGTAATTGAGGTGAATTATGAATGGAAGCCAGAGAAGTGTTTCAAATGTAAGCAGTTAGGTCACAAGACTGAGCTGCGTAATAGAGGTGTGATGAAACAAGTTTGGAGGGAAAAGGAGGCTCCAGTGCAGATTTGTGATAAGCCAGGAGATGTAAAACCTTTTCAAGAGGTTAATCATTCTGCTAAGAAAATAACACAGACTTCTGAACCTGTTGTGACCATGAATCCTTTTAATGTGTTGAATGAAATGGAGGATGAGCAAGTGATAATAGGAACTATTCCATGTGAAGCAGAGAAGGTTGTGAATGCCAGGAGGGGGGACTCTCCTGTAGTGAATGGATAATATACTGATATGGAATGTCCAGGGGATCAACAGCATGATGAAGCAAAAAGAAGTGAAGATGTTGTTGAATAAGAAATCCCCTGGAATGGTTAGTCTCATTGAGACTAAAGTAAAAGCAAAAAATATGGGAAAAGTGTACCAAAGCTTGTTTAGTGGATGGTGTTTTTGCTCAAATTCATCATATCACAATGGAGGTAGAGTCATATTGGCATGGAATCCATTGAGTTTTCAAGTGGATATAAGGTGGATGAGTGCTCAGGCTATTCATTATTTTATAAAGCCTACTGGAACAACAACAGGTTTTTGTAGCACTTTTGTTTATGCATTCAATAATGCAGGAGATAGAGAGCAATTGTGGAAGGATCTGATGTTGCAAGCTGATACCATGACTGAGCCATCGATAATTGGTGGTGACTTTAATTGTGTGCTCAACAAGGGTGAAAGATTGGGTGCTCTTGTTAAAGATGGAGAGATGGAGGCATTTAGAAGGTTTGTTAATAACTGTGGACTAGATGATATTAAGTCAAATGGATGTTACTACACTTGGAACAACAAGCAACAAGGTAGTGATAGAGTTTTTTCAAAGTTGGACAGAGCACTGGGAAATGAGAAATGGAGGGATCTGTTCAGTACTGCAGAGGCCATGTTTATGGATGAAGGCTTATTTGACCACACCCCTATATTGATCAGAGTCCATGAGGGAGTTAGTAATATTAAAACTCCCTTCAAATACTTTCACATGTGGAGTATGGGAGAGGATTTTATGAGTAAGGTCCATAATAGTTGGAGATTTCATGTCAGAGGGTATGCCATGTTCAAATTCACTCAGAAATTGAAACAGGTGAAGAAAATGCTAAAGGAGATGAATAAACAGGGTTTTTCTCAGATACATATTGAAGATACAAAAGCAAGTCTAGCTCTGCAAGAAGATCAACCATCTATGCTTTGCAGATGATATCATCATGTGTTGTAAGGGTGAATACCAGTCTGTATTGAGAATGCTGCAAGGTTTCACTCATTTCTCAGAGATTTCAGGATTAGAAGCCAACAAACAAAAATCAGAACTGTACACTGTGGGGATAAAGCAACAGGAAGTTCAAACATTGTTGCACATGTCAGGCTTCTGTCTGGGTAGGTTCCCTTTCAGATATCTAGGGGTTCCTATCTGCTACAAAAGGCTTAGTATTAAAGACTGTGAAGGCCTTGTGGAAAAAATGACAGCAAGAATAAGGTGCTGGAGCAGTAGACATCTTTCCTATCAAGGAAGATTATGCTTGGTGAACTCTGTACTCATGAGATTACATGTCTATTGGGCTCAGATTATGATCATTCCCAGGAATGTTCTACATGATATCAACAAGATATGCAGATCATATCTATGGACTGGTGAGCACTACAGTAAAAAACCAGGGAATGTAAGATAGGATTCAGTCTGTTGCAGTAAAAAAGAAGGTGGTCTAGGAATCAAAAACATTTTGATTTGGAATCAGGAAGCTCTAGGGAGGTATGTGTAGGCTATTGCTTTAAAAAAGGACAATTTATGGATAAGGTGGGTCCATGAACTGTATGTAAAAGAGGAAGATTGGTGGGTTTACAACCCTCCTCAGCAGTGTAGTTGGTATTGGAAGATGATTTGCCAGGTAAAAAAGCAATTGAAGTTGAAGTTCTCTCTTCCTCATATCATGAATATGAATGTATACTCAGTAAAGGAGATATACAAGAAACTGGATGCTGAGCAACAAATAGTGACTTGGCATGATGCTATTTGGGGTAGAATGAACATTCAAAAGCATAGATTTCTATGCTGGTTAGTAATGTTAAGTAGATTAACAACTACTGAAAGGTTAACCAAAGAGGGTGTTCTAGATGATCCTACATGCCTGCTGTGTGGTTCAAAGGAGGAAACACACAACCACTTGTTCTTTCACTGTCAATTCAGTAAAGAAGTTCTCAGAAGAATTATGCATTGGCTGCAACTGCAATCACAAGATATCTCGATTCAGGGTTTGATAACAAGGGTGAGCATTAGTGGTGAGTCAAGATTCAGGCGCCAAGTGAAACTAACTGTCATCTGTGCTGCTGCATATCAAGTATGGTGAGCAAGAAATGATGTTTTATGGAATAGTAAACTGGATATAGTGGAGAAACAAGTGCATAGGATAAAACACACATGTATAGATAGAATATATAGTGTTTTGCCAAAGAAAACTACTATGAGAGATAGAATGTGGTTAAGAGAACTCTCAATTACAATGTAATGTTCTCTATGTGTATGGTGGTTGGTTGATGGTATAATATAATCTCTTATTACTTAGCAAAAAAAAATAAAATAATAAATGTTGGTTAGTGGGACAATATTGATTGAACGTACTACTAAGTTAACCTAATCCTATAAGGTCACACATTGTAGTAACTTATTGAAGTAAGAAAACCGGCCAATAGGAGAAATTAGGGTTAGGTTAGGTCTCTCTCTAAACCTATTCTCTTACTATTATAAAAGGTTATAATAGGAGAGTGGAATAGAACGTTCTTCTTGTCATTAACTTTCAAACTGAAAAGAGAGAGAAAACCCTAATATCCTTTGGAAAATCCGGCCACCCTCCCTAAAAAAGAAGAGAGTGAAATATGTTCATCCTCTTTCGTTCTAGCAAACGTGGGAATTCAATTTGTGCTCGTGGACTGAGTAGAGGGACATCAATTGTTGTTCTTTGATCTCTGGTACTTGTAATCTGGTGGAAAACACGCTACAAAGGTTGAATATTCTTTTCCTTATAATGTGATTCTTTTTTATGTTATGCATGCGATCTTGTGATAGATGTTAGGAAATTTGTTTCCTGAAATTCCGCTATATTTTCATCTATATTCCTACAAAATAGACATCATGACATGATAATTGAGTTGTTTTAAAAAAAAATCCAACGAATTGGGGATAAAAATAACAATTTTAATAGAATTTTTGTAAGAGAAAGTTATAACTTAATAAAAGAGTTAGATATTAAAAAGCTTGTTTACATGTTTTATAATTACATACAATTATAAGACTTTATTACATTTTACTTTGAAACATTAAGCAATAAAATTGTAATGAATTAGTTGTTAAACTCTTACATTTCATTTCAAAGGTCATGTGCTCGAATCTTAGTAACTATATATTGTTAATATTTTTGATTGAGATTATAAACATGTGTATTAAAAGCTTGAGAATAATACCTACTACCAACAATAACACAAATAACCCAATATCCACAAACAATCCAAATAAAAAAAGGCAAAAAAAATTGAAACACAAAACAAAATAACACACCATTATCGTATTTCAAAAACATAACAGTACCCCTCATTTTTATCTTCTCTCTCTTCATTCCAGCTAGTTCTTTAGCAAAAATCGCTCTCCACCATCTCTCCATCTCCGGCGAATCCATCAAGTTTCTCCCTCCTTTTTGTTCTTCCCCTTTTTTAATGATTTTTTTACTATTTTTTTTTTTGTTTTTGTTTTGGTGAAGGATAACATTGCCGGATGGAAATGTTAAGGAAGGTAAAAAAAGGATTACAACTCTAATTGATATCGCAATGCAAATTTCGAGAAAGTTGGCGTCAAATGCAGTGATTTCTAGGGTTAATGGTGATCTTTGGGATATGAATAGATCTTTTGAAGGTGATTATTATGATTTGAAATTGCATACTTTTGATGATGATGATGAAGGTAGAGATACTTTTTGGCATTATAATGCTCACATTCTTTTACATTTCACTTCTCAGTTGGATAATTCAGAGAGAAAAGGTTAGAAACAACTCCACAAATCCATATTCGAGTTGTTTTTTATCTGAATTCACTTTGTAGCTTAGATTCTTCGATAAGTTCAATGCATGTGTTAAAATCGGCAAAACTTAGGGTTTTATTTGGGGAAAATAACTTCAAAAGTAAAATTTGAACCTAAATTGAGCTTAATTGTCGAATTTTTAGTTAACATGCTTATAAACAGTTGAGGCTACATATTTAAACAACTAATCAGTTAAAACAACATATAATTTCTATTTTGGCCTACTATAATTACAAATTTAGGTTTTGAATATGCTTTTGTGAAGAAGATTGGATGTTAATCAGTTGAAACTGATAATGTTGATATGAGTTGCTTGCACATAGGAGTTTTTGATTGGCATGCTTTTATTAACTGGTCATAATTTGATCAATGGTTTTACTATTAATTGGTCAGAATTTCTTTTCAAGCTACTACCATGTTAAAATTGTTTGTACTATGTAATCAGTTCTAGTCAATATTTAGGGACTGCTTAGTCCATTTAGGGGCCTACTTCAGTCCATTTAAGGACTAGTTTATGAATTTGAAATTGTTCTCATGCTTCTGATAAAGTGATGTTTAGATTTCTTTAATTGCTAGGTTTTTTCTCTAATTTTTCTCATTTTTGCTCTTTACTGTTAATTCTAATGTAATTTCTTTGTTGTTTTTCACAGGCTTTTTCATTTGTCTGTAATATAATTTCTTTGCTTTATAGAATTATAATGTCAGCTTAGGGTTGTTATTGCTTTACTAGTTGTCTGAATAAATTAGTTATTTGAGAAGTGCTTTGTTGAATACTGTAATGTTAGCATGGTTGGATGTTGAGCAAAATATTTAAGGCAAACCAACTTTGAACCCAGATGTATTAATGGTGTTGGTGATTAAATGAATGTTTTGTTGATTATTGCCCATAAACCTACTAACCATAAATCTTTATTAGTAACTAATATTAGTCAATAAGAGACCATTTTACAGAATACTAAATTGTGCTTAAGAAAGATCCGTAGCCAGAATTAAATAAAAAGTAACCAATCATGTGTTGAATCTTGGAATTTTGATTGGTAAGCATGGAAGTGTCACTAATTATTATTTCTCACATGAATAGTGGGAAGTCCAACAAATATCAAAGAGTTAGGTTTTTTCTCTCATAGAAATTATCGTCTCTTAAATGCTTCTTTTATTCCCATTTTGCTCGTGATGTTTTCATTATGCATATAAGTTATTTGAGCAAATCAACTCAACCCAAATTCCATTAAATAGCCACATACAATAGGAAAGCTATGCAATTTAGATAATTATCTAGTTTGTATTGAAATGTACGATTTTTAGTTTTATTAGTGACCATTTTAAACTTATCAATTCTTTACATATTCGATTTGTACTAATATCACCATTTTTTACAGGAGAAGAACACTTCAATTAAGAGGACAGTCAAATTATAAATCAAACTTCCAAACAAAAATGCAGAAAAGCCTTTTCGAGCAAAACCGACCAAGAGCAAGTCTGTATCAAAAAATACCGAATAATAGCAGATAAAAGGATGACAGTGAAAGGGGACCTGCACCAAAAGCCAAAAGGAAAGCAAAAAAGGCTTATTTTAATAAGTGACCATTTTATGTTAATACAATGATATTTTTAAATGTGCACAACTTATGTTTATGTAAATAAGTGACCATTTAATGTTAGTTGCATACCCTTTTGGACTCTTTGCTATAAAAAACATTTCAACTCTTTGAAAAATTGACATGCTAGTTTGTTAATGTTATTTATAAATAAAGTTACAAAATGACCATTCTAAAATATATAAGATCCAAATATTCAAATAATCTTTTGAGGTTAAATTCAAAAAATCACTACTTTGAACTTAAAAGTGACTAATTTAACATAATAAGTTGTCACTTTAAAGCTTGAAATTATAAGTTTATGAAATTTACCTTTTAAGTTCTACATCCAAAATGGGAACAATTTAATGTAATAAGTTACCAATGTAATAATATAAGATACCACCCAATGTAATAATTGACTATCTTATTTTGAGACAATATTTTGAAATATGAATAACTTATGTTGACAAGTGACCAACTTATGTAAATAAGTGACTATTCAATGTTAGTTAGTGACCGTATTGTGTTCTTTGCTATTAAAACATTTCAACTCTTTGAAAACTTGTCATGTACTTTGTTATTGTCATGTATAACTAAAGTTACAAATGACCATTCTATAATATATAAAATCCAAATATTAAATTAGTTTTTGAGTTCTAATTCAAAATGTCACCACTTACAACTTATAAGTGACTAAATTAATATGATAAGTCACCACTTTCAAACATGACATTATACGCTTATAAAATTTACCTTTTTAAGTTCTAAAGCCAGATTTTGACCAATTTAAGGTAATAAGTTACTAATATAATAATATAAGATACCATAACTACAAAGTTATTATAATAATTATATGAAAATTAACCATAACAAACGAATATCATTAAATAGAATATAATTCCCATGAATGAAATATTCATAACAAAATTAAAAAAATATTATTCTGATAATTAAAATATTAAAGAATACCACAAAGGTGTATGGAACACCATTTATATAAATTGACACCAATATAACCATATGAGTCAAAACTAAAATAATCTATTTTATAACCGCTACAAGCCATTTGGTGACCACTATAGACAACGAGAGAGTCACTGGAGTCGTGGAGGATAGAAGTTAAGATAATCTTGCAGGGGGGATGTAAGAACCAGATTCTTTTGGTGCATTGGCATCAACACCAAGAGAATTCTCGTGTCCTTTGTCAACCTTCTTGCTCCTTATCTTATTGTCTAATTGGTTCAATTGGCTTTTTAGTGTTTTTCTTCATTATCAGCATTTATCTTCATATTAACAAGTTTATTCGCTATAGTTTTGTATACTTTTATGGAAACTTCCACGTGCTTTTGCTCTTTTGTTTCAAATGGTGAAATAATAGAAATGAAATATGGTAATAACATATATAATAAGGAACTTACTGCAAACATACTCAAAAGAAAGGAGCAACAATCAAAAGACACCAGTATAAACCAAATAATGACCAACATAAAACAAAAAGTAACTGATAAGTGCATTTCTAACGCACTTTATGACCTCCTTTTGGTTTGGTTTGATCCTCTTTATTCTCTTTTCTCCCCTCTTTTCTCCACATTTTCCTTTCTATTTCTTTCACTTGATCATTGATTGATCATAGTGACATTTTCCTAGATTTTCGATCAATTTTCATCGAATTTCTAATACATATGCTTTTACCATGTTTTCTCATGTTTTTATTGGAATTTCTAGTCTATATTGAGAAGACGAAAAAACCAGCAGGGCATGGTGCACCCGCATCATTTGACGACGGATTTTGGTTTTGAGGCAATAGGGCTTGGTGCGCCCGCACCTGCTTGTGGTGCGCCCCCACCTCCTTTTGGTGCACCCGCACCATTCGTTTCCGAAAAAGAAAAATTCAAGCCAACTTAAAAACGATAGGTTTTATTTTAGTTGATCTATGCTTTATTATTCTAGACTATAGAGAGTTATTCTAGGGTTCATATTAAAGAGAGAAAACTTTAAACTTGTTACTAGATTTGAAATTCATTGATCATAGTTTGTGATTCCTACAACATTAAAGGTACTTTTCATTCAATTTAATTTCAAGTTTCAGTTTTTATTTCATCTTTCCGTGGTTGTTCTTGTTCCTCGTTATTATTAGTTCTCCATTCTTATAGTCTCATAATTGTTATTTCTGTTAGATTATTTATCTCTTAATTATGTTTAACCTTAGATTAGTCGTAAATTTCATGTTTAATTGCTTATAATCCATGATTAGTGAGAAGTTTCTTATCTAAGGTTAGGGTAAAAGTATGGATTCAAGTTTAAATGTTTTGTTGATGTGATTGTGATGTTTTAAAGAAATTTATGCATTGATTTTGGTGTTTTGAGACCCTAGGATAGATATCGATCACATTTATGCTTTGGTATTTTGGACTCAAATGTTCTATAAATCGAATTTTGAACTATTTTATCATCTCCAAGAATCAACTTAATTTCTAGGCCAAGATATTGATTAGAAATTAAGGGAATCTTTCATTAGGGGTTTTCCGAATTTATTGAATCTCTTAATCAATTGACTAAAGACCATTCGATAGAGAATTTAATTGATTGACTAAGTGATTATTCTTGAGGACCATTCGAGAGAGTACTCGAGTATTTTAGAGGAAAACTTAAAAATTAGTGAATACTTCGTTTGCTTCTTTTGAGTTAAACTAGTTGGTCTTGTGAGGACAACCATGGAAGAGAAGGGAAGTATCAAGAGTAAAAGAAAGGGGAGAAAAGAGGAAGACAACTTAAGTAAAGGCAACATTGGAACTCTGCTATTGTATTGCTATAGTAAAGCAAGTCATTGCTTTTAATAGGGTAGTCGATTAATTTGCCACCTATGTCTTTGATCTAAAAAGAAATGTTTCCACGAACCTGCACAGTTGTAACTATCCCATATCTTATCTCAGAATCAGTCAAAGACTCATCTCCTTCAATGTTAATGACAATATCACAGTTCTAGTTAAGCTTTTCAAATGCTTTACTCCAATGCAAGCACCTGTAACACATATATGAGCCATTAACAAATCACTTCGAAACTATAATAAAAGTCATGTAAACATTTTTTTTACCATGCCATAGAAAAATAGAGCCAGAATATGACTGAACCATAACCTGTATATCAATTTAATGTAATGATTTTGTTCTGTAAAGTATATGAAGTGAGTGTTTGTTTATGCTAGTCTTGATTAAGCTTTATATTTTTATTATTCTTTGCTTAATATATCAATATAATTGAGACAAAATACATATAATGATGGCAATAAGAAGCCAACTTTTCTTTCTTGATTTACTTTGCTTAAAGCAACCTACATTGTCAGGTAGGTAAGGACTATTTTTTAACCCCATGAGAAAATCCATGTACTTTTATTCTTTTCTTTTTTTGGGGGGGTTGGAGGGAGGTTGAATTTCTAAAACACGTAGATTATAGGTGTGAGACATATATACATGACTCCCATGACAAGTAAGATTGTGATGGACATGGTGTAGAATTTTGATGTCTACATCTTGGACTTGGAGTCTATAAATACTTAAATAGAAACTTCAAACTCGAAAAGTTTTTGTCAGGACCTCCTAATCAAAGGAGGACACCAAGTAGCCCACCTAAACATAGGTACAAAGAAGACTGAGCCATCAAAACATAACATATGCATACTGATGACGATGATAGAGGCAAAAAAGCATAGAGCTCAATGTCAAAGATAGACGCCAAAACATGGGAAAAAACACACACAAACACACACGTGGAAAAAATTTATATCATCACTTTCAGCAGATAAATGATCAATTATTGATGTTTTTTAGTCCACTAATGGAGCTAACTAATATGAAAAAGTAGGAAATCTATTAAGAATTTGACACTTACCAAATTCTGTATCTTATAACTGATACAAACATTATGTCTGTTTACTGACCTGCCTTTTCTCAGTTACTTCTGATTGGTTTGAGTCTAAAGTGGAGCTGATATGATGAAATAATCCAAAAGGAAAGTATTCATGTAATAAATGGAAAGAATTTTCTATAATTTCATGCATAAATAGATATGATGAAGATAGTAGTGAAGCATCATGGACTCTGTAGTATCAAACTGGTGATATATTCTTGTGTTCAGCAAAAGAGCTTCAAGTGCAATTGAAGTTCTTTAACTTTTACCTCAGCTAATTACTTTTGCAGCTTAAAAGAATGATACTTAACAATCAAAACAAACTCTGTAACAAATAACAAACATGTTTAGAAAGTAATATATACTTTTACATGATAATCTTCTCAAAGATAGGCAAGAGGAGGTGTTTTTATAGTTAAGAACTGCATAATGGAGATTATTGGACATTAGATGTTAAAGGCATTGGAATTGGGGCCCTTAGGTAATCATAGTGCATTGGATGCTAAACATCTTAAGTTTTCATTATCATATGCTATATCATCTAAGATATACTCCTTTAGGGGTTAGTTGTCGCATTTGCCCGAAAACCTACTAATAGTTGAGGAAATGACATAATCTTTTACAAAATAGAAATTGAAAATTTTGTTTATGATGGATATATACAAATGTCATCCTTTCCTCAGTGAATTTAGTGGAGTGAACCTTAAGCAATTAAGACTTCAGCAAAGGTGAGAACTTTTCCAAACATTCTTAAATACTATATGTAATAATTAGTTCTATACAACAAATATAGCAAAAAACTAACCAACTTAATCTAGCAAAGAAGGGATGATCCTGACTAATTGCTGATATTCGGGCACAACAATAGTTAGGAGTTTTGATCAAGAATCAAGATTCTAGCCAACATACATGAAAATATTATATGCACATGCTAGCCAACATACAAAAATATATGCATATTCTTGCTACAACAATGAAATGGCCAATGTTGCAACTCGATGCATTCTCTTGTATTACACAGACCTTCCTTTCGGTTCTCTCCCTCTACTTTGTAGATAGAACACATCCTGATATGTTCTAGCTTTTATTTCCTATCCATATATATAATAACTTCCTTTAGATTGATAAATCTACAAGGACTTTCTATTCTTCATGTACATCAATTGTAGGCTTGGCTGTGAAATATTGGCTCACCCTAAACAGTCAGCTAACTAATCTAATTAGTATGGTTCTTATGACATTGGCAAACTAAAATGATATCAGTCGAGAAATTCCTCCAATACATGTCCATTCCTAGTGAAGGTCCTCTTATAATATAAGAGAAATCCAAGAGAACAGACCGAATGTTGTTAGCCATCACGCATGGAAATTAGTATTCTATTTCTACCACTTGTAAGCAAAATGTCAATTAGTCCTAACTTTTAGATCCGTATGAAGCATAAAATGTCGTATCTTTTTGCACTCGAAGTATCTTAAAAAAATCGAGTAAGATTCAAAACCTTAGGCACTATAGATTACAAAAAGCATCTAATATAATCCACAACTACAAACAGATGTCTTATTATAAGCAACAAAAATTACCAAAAGGATGAACATGTACCTTGCAGTTGACAAGGAAGCTCTTACTCCAAGTATTCATGGCAACATCATAGCATTAACCTATGAAAAGCACGACCACAACCACCATCGAGCTTCTCTTCTTATTCCTCCTGTGTTCCTCCTCACGATTTTTGTTTTTTTTTAAAAAAAAAAAAGACTATAATAACTAAAAAGAAGATAAAAAAAAATTCTTGATCTTGAATATTAAAGTAGAGAAAAGGAAATTCCTAGATTAATTGCAAAATAGGAAAAACCATTCTTTATATTGGCTACAAAACCAAAAACAACAAACTTAAGCAACTGAAATAATTAAAACTAGATATGACATTTCATTTTTTTCAATTAAACCTTAGGCAATTCAATTAGAAAAATGAAAACTAACAATAAATAAGTAAAAAGTTGACCTTCGTAATGAAACCTTGGTGATTGAAAATGTTTGCTTCAAGATGATTCAAAGAAAATACTAAATCATGAATTCTTCGGCTGAGAAGAGAGAGTGACCAAATAAAAGTGACAAAGTAGCAAATTGCATTCATGAGCCCATTCAGACACCACAACTTGTCGAATTAGATAGCACTGCTCTACACTAAACTCGAAACCAAAGCATAAAGTCTTTACATTGAACAAGAGTCAAGTCAATAATTGTACTTCAACTAATAAAATACCAAATCGTAACGAACAACGACACAAATATCACATTTAGATCCAATTTTGCACATTATATACTAACAAATATTCACATTATGATCTTTACATTTATTCACATTCAATGATCGAAAAAACAAGGTGCAAAATTACGAAACAAAAATTAGCAGCAAAAATGAAACAAACACATAAGTGCATAGCAAATACCTAACGAGAATATCGGTCATAAGATCGGTGATGACGAACTCCATTTCAGGCGAAGAAGCATGCTGATGAATGCTATCTTCAAGAACCAAACCACCTAATTGAAACTTAGTACGAGAAGGATTAAAATTGAACTTTTCTTGGGCTTCGGAAGGAGTTACATTGAAAACGAGCTGCTCTTGGAAATTGTTAAGGACTAAGATTATGAATCCAGCAAGAGGAATGATAAACCTCTTTTTGTTAGATGTTTGCAAACATCTAGCAGATAAAGAGGAATAAAACACTATTTATATTTCATGAACACTATTTTTAGTTACACGAACACTAGTTTTAGTAGCATGAACACTATTTTTTAGCATCGGAATTTTCGCGACTACTTTTTGGTTTGACTGACACTCTGCAATTTTCGAGATAACTTTTTGGTGATATGGGTCCCATGAAATAGAAGATGAATAAAACACTATTTTATATTTCATGAACACTATTTGTTAGTTGCATGAACACTATTTTTAGTTACACGAACACTAGTTTTAGTAGCATGAACACTATTTTTTAGCATCGGAATCTTCGCCACTACTTTTTGGTTTGACTGACACTTTGCAATTTTCGAGATAACTTTTTTGTTTGACTGACAACTATTTCCTATATATATTGACAGTTTTACCCCTGCTAGATGTTTGCAAACATCTAGCAAAAAGAGGTTTATCATTCCTCAATCTAGCAATGCTGGAAAAGGTGAGACCATACGTCCATAGTCGGCGATTTTGGAGCTGGCATACGCGAGACCCCACATGACTATAATTTTTCTTATAAACTGAGAAATTCTCTCTAAGTATGAATATTGTCAAGAATCCAAGTAGAAAAGATAAAAAAAACAAAGGGAGTTACCATTGGAACTCCTGGAAGTAAAACATATTCACCTTCCTAGCTTTTCCTTTCCACGCGTCATTGCAGCAACATTTCATGAACCAATTTTATTCCTTCTTTGCAAACACACGACGCGAATCTATTATTGCTATCTCTCCATCTCATACAATTGTTCAACTTGTCTTCTACAACAATAAGACTTATTTTTTCCCTTCTAAGACCAAATAAAGACCATTTATTATCTCATTTGCTAAACACCGCCCTAAATTTTCATACTTAAGCCCTGTATAAAAAAAATGTATGTATTTGTGTATTCTTATACTCCCACTCTCCCACTCTCCTTCACTCTCATCACCTTCTCACTCTCTTGACCCTCCATCACTTCTCACTCACTCTCCACTCTCTTACTCCATCTCTCTCATCAACACACAAACATTGCAAGAAGAAAACATCCGGCGAGTATCTCCGGCGAGTTTCTCTGGCGAGAAGAAAAATCCGGCGAGGAGTATTGCGGGGCGGCGACACCTTCTCGGCGAGGCGAGCAGACTTCCGGCAAGGCGAGCAGACTTTCGGCGAGGTTGCGGTGGCGACAAGTTCCTCCGGCAACAAAACTTCGAATTTCCGGCGACACAAAGGTTAGTTAGTTAATTTGAAATTTTAATTTTTTAAAAAAAATCGTATTTGTAGAATTTGATATACCGCATGTGTTTGAAATTTAAAATTTAAAGTATGGTAGTTTAGAGGATTAAAATTTCTTGGTGTTTGATTAAAATCTTCCAGTATTTGATAATTTCTTGGTAGTTTAGAGTATTTAGAGGATTGAAATATTCGAAAGTGTTTGAAATCCATAAAATTGAGGGTGGCGCCTAGAATAGGCGCCTGCACCACAGGACAGGCGCCTAATTAAGGCGCTTGCACCTTTGGTGGGGCGCCTAATTTAGGCGCCTAACCAACGGAGCAAGCGCCTTAGTTGGGCGCCTGATCAGTGGTACAGGAGCCTAATTTAGGCGCCCCACCATTGGTGCAGGCGTTTAATTTAGGCGCCCCACCATTGGTGCAGGCGCCTAATTTAGGCGCCCCACCATTGGTGCAGGCGTTTAATTTAGGCGCCCCACCATTGGTGCAGGCGCCTAATTTAGGCGCCCCACCAGTGGTGCAGGCGCCTAATTTAGGCGCCCCACCAGTGGTGCAGGCGCTTAAATTAGGTGCCTGTACCACTGGTGGGAAGTTTAATTTAGGGGCCCGATTTGCTATTAATTTTAATTTTTTTTAAAGAAAATAATTACAAAATTATAGTGTATTAAAATTGGAAAATGTATTATTGCGAAAAATGAATGAAATAATAGAAAATATAGTTAATGAAGCGTAGAAATATATTTATATGAGAACAATTTTAATTATTGAATGTAATTGATTATTCATATTTTGACGGCATTAATATTAATTAAATTTTATACGTTTAATCAAAGATGAGTGGACGAGACAAAGGCAAAGCAAAGTCTTTGCCTACAGATTCGGGTCATTGTCATCCTCATGATAGAGGGGTGTCAATCTCATCGAGGAAGGCTAGAGAGTTGCTTTTCAGGAGCACTCAGTCTTCATCAAGGGCGGAAACGAAGGAAGTACCAGAGATTCCTCCTTTATCCGTTGCATTGCCTACTCCTATTATGGACATTGAGGCGTGGAGACCTCACTCACCATGGAGAGGCAACCCGATGGCGGGGAACGATCAGGAGGCGGGTACTTATTACGATAGTCAGCCGGAGCATCCATCAACGGACGCATAGGAAGGTCGTCCGTCTCGGGGATGCAAACCACGTACCTCTCGTGGTCGTTTTGCACGTTCTTCAGATGGAGCATCGTGCAATGCTGAGGGATCCGGGAGTAGTAGGCCGGGCAAGAGGAAGGGGACGGAGGAGGACACTTCATGGCTAGTACGTGACGCTAGGCCAGGTGGGCCGTTGGACGGTAGTGTCATACCTAGTTTTGGAGGCCACATAGCGGCACGCGTTTGGGCTAGGGAGGATGAGAGGACTATGTTGAAGTGTCATAACCGGGAGAAGACGTGCAGTAAGCTTCAGGCGTGGTACGCTAGCATGACACCCGAGGTTCAGGGGATGATAGATGCTACTGGATTGAGGCACTTGCCTGAGATCATGTTTGATCATTTGGATCAGCCGTTGATTTGTGCGTTTGTCGAGAGGTGGCAGCCGGATACAAACTCTTTCCGCCTCCCTTTTGGAGAGATGAGTATCTTACTACACGATGTCAGTTCTATCCTCCATATCCTATCAGATGGATGGATTACAGGTGACTTTGGTTCATGGAATGACGTGGAGAGTTCATGTGCAGAGCTATTTGGGATGGAGAGAAGCGCCTTTTTGAAGGCGCATTCGTCCGGTGGTGGTGTATTCATTGATTCTTTGATAGAGAGATGTTCTGCTCCGGATCGGAGTCCGACCCACCAGTTTCGAGGATATATGCTGACCCTTCTTGGTGCCACTCTATTCGTTGATAAGAGTGGTAACCGAGTCCGTCCTTGGCCACTGTCGTTTTTGTCTTGTAGCCCACAGGATGTGAGGCGGTATTCTTGGGGTGCGGCTACACTAGCCTATTTATACAGGCAGCTTGGCATAGCTAGTCGTGCTGATTCAGCCCAGATTTGCGGTTGCCTCACGCTATTGCAGGCATGGATTTACGAGTATTTTCCCATGTTTCGGCCTAACCGCACTAGGAGGATGATTCCTATAGGATCTGCTTCGGCACTTAGTTGGGAGGTTCGGCATGAGAACAGGGGGATTGACCTTCTACTGAGTATTCGACAGGAATTGGATCAGACGAACGCCATGCAGCTTGATTGGTTACCTTATGGTAATTTTCCGGTATCTGCTTATCCTCGTAGCACGTACTACGGGTGGCTGCGATACTTGGATATCATTGAGCCGTATATGCCAGATCGTACTTTATGCCAGCTTGGATTCATTCAGGAGGTTCCCCATCATATTTTGGAGCCGGAGTCTTGCTATAGGCCTTCTGCTGGGGATAGGTACAGGGTAGACTTCTCATTTACAGCACAGCGACAAACATGGGATTTATTTCCACGTGCTTCACAGCTTATATTGGCTGCTTTGCATAAGGCCCCACTTCCTTCGATGGCGACAGAGGCTTACTTGCAGTGGTATGATGCGTACTCCCATCGTTTCATCATTAACCCGACCGACTGAGTTGCTAGATGGTGGAGCCGGATCACATTATGTTGAGGGTTTGGTTCCAGATCAGGTATATTATAATGTATTACTTATTAAAATTAAGTGTTGATATAATTATATTTTCAATACTAACTTTGTTGTTATATACTACTATATGCAGGTATTAGCTTCGATGTTCGGTATGATGGACCCGTTTCTTGATAGGGACACCACTGATCTGCCCGATGATTTTCGAGCATTATTTGAGGGACTGTTTGGGTGGTATGAGGCATGGAACCTTACCCGTGGTGTGGATCGACGTCCAAGAATGTAGTCATATTTTGTATTTTTATTTGAACTTATTTTCGATGTAATGAGATTTATTGTTTTTCGGCTATAGTGTAACGATTTTATATG
The DNA here is from genome assembly GCF_026745355.1 of Beta vulgaris subsp. vulgaris. NCBI lineage: Eukaryota > Viridiplantae > Streptophyta > Magnoliopsida > Caryophyllales > Amaranthaceae > Beta > Beta vulgaris. Next base: position 34,542,801 of record NC_079207.1, on the reverse strand, counting down.
AGTATTTTATATGAGTATTTATTGTTTTTCGGCTATAGTGTATGTAACGATTTTATATGAGTATTTTATATGAATATTTATTGTTTTTCAGCTATAGTGTAACGATTTGAACCTATCCTTCAACACTATTTATTAATGTAATCACTAACATATGTGAAAACTATCCTTTCATTTAATAGTAGGTATGTACAATGTTAATTACAATAATATGAACTTACAACTAACTCTAATATTAATTACAATAACAATTACATTACAAGTAACACTAATATTCCATCCAATTACAATAATAATATCGACTTTAATTACTATAATGAACATTCCATAAATTAATCCGGCTAGCATAATAAGTTGAATCGATGCCAACTACCCATGGATAGGTACGAAATGCGTTCGTACCACCAGGATGAGACATGAATGCATGAGTGATCACTCCATCATCATCCCGTAATGACCAATACACATAGTTTTTCGAACGAGCAAGGTACAAAAAATTTTCAGCTGAAGTCCGTTCTTCACGCCCTTCCATCTTGTAAAAATACCTCTCGTTGTATATATGTTTTATCGTTTGGTGAAGATGGGGGAATGCCTCATTTACAGCACCTTGAATGTTTCTGGGTGCGGTCTCGGCATCAGTCATCTGTCGAACCATCCGCCTAGCATCATCATTAAGCCCACTAGTCCGTCTGTGACCCTCCGCATATACTATAAATGCGTGGTTATGGAAACCATAATCACTATTCGGAATAAACACATGCCATTTGTCCCCCAAAACCAACCTAATCATAAAATTACATCCACAAAACTTTGTCGATGTATTAGGTCGCACCATATTTATCGGATCTACCTTATTTCCCGAGTATCTCGCCCCCCTAAAACATTTCAAATAGCAACGCAGTGGACCAGTCGGATTCTGCTTATACGAGTCAATAACCAATTCAAACCCTATGGAAATTGCAATTTCATTAAGATGGTTAACCGCATCATTAACCGTTGGGAATGCATCAGTTATCTAATATCTACCGTGATAATTAACCTCGTCCCCATCATTGCTCGAATATGGAACCTATTAAATACCATAGAAGTAATAGAAACTATTTAATAAATTATATATCTAAATCACATAGTTAAATTACATATCTAAATACAAGTCAAAAATTATGAAAAGTAAATAAGTCCAATATATTTGCACAGGTACAGTGGTGATTAGGCGCCTGAACCAGAAGTAAGGCGTCCAATCAAGGCGCCTGGACCAGATAAGAGGCGTCCAATAAAGGCGTCTGCACCATAGGTGAGGCGTCTAATCGAGGCGCCTGCACCAAAGGTGAGGCGTCTAAACGAGGCGTCTCACCAATGGTGCAGGCACCTTGATTAGACGTCTCACCATATGTGCAGGCGCCTTGGTTAGACGCCTCACCTATGGTGCAGGCGCCTAATTAGGACGCCTGTAAGCAATTCTACGCCAAAAAAAATACTGGTTCATATTTTCATGTTTTTTATAATTTAGGATGAACTTATAACCTAGTATAATATGCAAAATATTATAATTTAAATTATTTATGTCTACTATATTATAACTACTCTAACATGTTAAAAATGAAAATATAACTATTATAATATTATTAAATTCTACATATATCACTTTATGTAAATTCTACATCTAATATGTTAAAAATTATAAAACTATTATTATAGGTATAAATCTAGATGTAATTGAACATTTATTATGTTAAAAATTTAAATATAACTACTCTAATATATGCTAAAAATCTACATATAAGACATCTACATGTGATATATGTAATAATATATATAAGTATTATAATATGCTAAAAATCTACATATATTCATGTAAATTCTACATTTAAGCTCAAACATAGTAAATTTTTACAAATATTCTACCATGTAAAGATATTATTGTTTTACATATTCTAAACAGATATTTTAAGCATATGTAAATTCTACATCATGCTTTGACTTAACTCTAAAACAAGTTAGGCGCCTAAAATTGTCAACCCATATGGACTGGTGAGGCGCCTAATTTAGGCGTCTAACCATATGGTCAGGCGTCTAAATTAGGCGCCTCACCATATGGTTGGGCGTCTAAATTAGGCGCCTCACCATATGGTTGGACGCCTAACTCAGGCGCCTTGCCACATGGTTGGACGCCTACGTTAGGCGCCTCACCATATGGTTGGACGCCTAAGTTAGACGCCTGACCATATGGTTAGACGCCTAAATTAGGCGCCTGACCACATGGTCAAACGCCTAAATTAAGCGCCTGACCAGTTTCGTGTTCTAAAAAACTCACATTGAAATCCATGACGCAAGAGGAAATTCTTCTTGATTGGTCAACGCCGGTCAATGTTGGTCAACGCCGGTCAATGTTGGTCAACGTCGCCAAACACCTTGGTCAATGCCGGAAATTTCTTCAAAAAGAAAGCCAATAAACAAAGTTTGGAAAATGAAAGTTTGGAAAATGAAAGTGAAATGTGTGGAAAACATGGGAAATGTGGGGGTTTAAATAAAGAAAGGGAAAGAGGAAAGGAGTGATGAGCCAATGAGGGATGCCATGTATTAAAAAAAAATACCATGTATTTTTGTACTAAAATACAGGGCGTAAGTAGGAAAAATCAGGGCGGTGTTTAGCAAAGCCCTTTATTATACATGCTCTAAGTTCTAATTGATCTCTTAGCATTCACATATTATTCCAAATTTCTATATGTTCACATATTCCTAGAATGCTAACCTTTCCCTCTTTTTTCATCCCACTACTGCCTCATTGGTCCCCTTTATAAACATCTTAATTTCTAACATGTCTAGTTAGCATGTCTCTTATTGTCTCATAAAGCCCTTATCACACAGATTAGTGTCTTACCTAAATTTTATCCTTGACTAAGTGTTGAAACTAAATTAATTGAAAAATTGAGATGAATTTATCTTTTCTATCGTGTTTCTTCCTTAGACCAAAGTATATAATATTGCGTATATACATGATATATATGAATTTTGTGTTACTTAAAGATGTTCTCTTTAATTCAATTAAAAACATTTCAGTCACCATACTTGTAATCTTATTTGATTGAGTGTTATTTATAAAAACATTAGTGAGTAGAAATCAAGTGGGTTTGATCATTATTACGTCAACTTCTTAGGCATATAGGAATTAGGAACCAATGTAACATTTTTTAAATCGAAACCCTAATAAAAGCCTTGTTTTACCACCTACAAGAAAAGAATAATTTGTATTTTGACTAACAAGATTTCTATGAAAGCCAAAGTTAAATGAGCAAAATCTCCTTCAAGTTCTTTTGAAAAAAAATTCTATTTTTGTTACATTACTCCAAATGCCAAACTAAGAGCATGCCCACTATGAGGATTTACCACCCTTATTGCACTCTCTTTTCGGGAGAGGTCGTAGCTCAATGGAGTACTATCTCGAATTCCAAGACATTGCCCAGGGTTTAAATCCTCATCCCAACAATATGTTGGGGCATTTTCTTCTAGGATGTTTAGCATTGTACCCAAGCTTTGAATTGATGTGCCCTGCAAGTTAGTAGCCTAACAAGGGTTCGTTTTCGAACCAATTATCTTTCTCAATAAAAAAAAGCAAAAATTGCACTCTCTCTCCTCAATCTTTGTGTCAAAAGGCAGGCCATGTGAACTTTTTAAAATTGTAAATACCCATTAGATCTGGGCTCATGTGGAAACAAAATTCGGCTATCATGTTGTTGTGAGGTATGTTTGTAATTGGAGAGAGTAATAAGGATTCTTTTGGACGGGAAAAAGGTAAGATAACCTTCAAAAGAGAAGATGTAAGGAGAATCTGAGAGAAAAAGTAAAGTGTAAGAAGGGGAGGAGAAAGAAACACCATAGGATAGGTAAATTTTCATGATTGTGCTTGCTCTAAACACTAATTTACTATATACTACCTCTGTTTTTTTTTTTAGTTGCAACGATTAGACATTTTCTACTCACACTTTATGTCTAATCGTTGCAACTAAAAAAAAACAGAGGTAGTATATGCCTACAAGCGTGAGAATCAAACCTTTTAGGTCTATCTAAAGCAACAAGATCTAATCACTTTATACTAGAAGGTTGTCTATGTTGGATTTTATCCAAGTTGAATGCGAAAGTTTTGGGTGGGCTTATTTTCCCTTGCGGTTTATTGTTCGGGCTTATTTTTAACCTTAGTGTAAATACTTTCTTGGTCGTTTTTCTATCTGAGTTTATTATTCATTAGCTTAAAACACAGGGCCAACTGTTCTTTCTAAGATCTAAGCAGTTCTTGAGAAATTCCAAAGACTTCGGGGTGTTGGGTGTTGTGTTAACCTTGGGGTCGTTCGTCATTGGAAGCCTACACCGGTATGGTGGGGAAATCGCTTCTAAGGCAGTGACCTCCATATCACGGCGCAACAATTCTTAGTACAAGAACACAGCAAGTTCAGTTGACAGATATCTGCAGATAAGTTTTACTTATTCTATTATTTGTCGGTATTATTTATTAATTTGTTCTTCATGAATATTTCAATCATACTTATTATTTCCAACAATTTAGAAGCGATTTCCTTGATTGTTATATTCATGTTGATGTACAATTTTTCCATAAATTGAAGGAAACGTAAATAAATTATGCAGCTTTCTTGAACTCTGCAGAATTCTCCCAAGATTATTATCGTCATCATCGATTAATCACTCGAACAACTTACTAATCTAGGGTTTTACATTTGTTATTGTTTGTGTTGAGAGAGCATAGAGTGCCATTTTCGTGCTCTATAACTGTGCCTCCTTCGTTGTGGTTTTTTTTTGCGGGTGATGTAATATTCAGGGGCAAAAATGGCGGATGAAGCCAGCAGGAACAGACGTTGAAGGTGCTCAGAGTTATTCCGGCGTTTTTTCTCATTGTTGTTGTCGCATTATTAGCAGATATGTCTGTCAACTTTTTTGCTCCGGTTTACTTATTCCGGTGATTCGACGTCGTTTTCTGTCGAAACGGCAACCGGGCAACGTCTGGTGGTGTTATGAGGGAGTCGTTTGGATGGGCCAGCCTCATTGTTGTCGGGTGCGAGCCTAGCAGGGGTCTTGAATTTCGTGTCGTCGGCAGAGGCCTTGGGCGGCCGAGTACGTTGTTGGAGGTAAGTGAAGGGGGTAAATGTAGGCTTCTTGGTTTTGTGTGAGTCATTGCTAATCTTCAAGGCTAATAATGAACGATGGTTTGTTCTTCTTGAAAAATGTCTTTATTTTGTCGCAATAATATGGGTTTCATTTTTTTTCAACTGTCATATCCTATATTTCTTTCATTTCATCTGTTGGCATCATGTATGGTGCGGAAGTGGGACTTCCTTCTCGGGATAGTTCTGCAGGTATCAAATACGCATCATGCTCTCGAATATACGTGTAAAGGATCTTGATTTTTTTTGCATGGTTCTTGTTGTTTTTGTTGTTGTTGGTGATATGTCAGTCAATATGGGGGCTGAGTTAGAGATTGAGACACTCAAGTAAGCAAACGCAAGTTAAAGGAGTGGCAACTATGTGGAACTCATAGCACCTTCTAGCGAAACGAAAGTTCCCAAATCTTTCTTATTGCTAATGATCCAAGTCTAACTTATTTGCATAATTAATTTTATGTGACCCTCTGCCTGGTATTTGTTATATATTTCTGTTTTGGCAACTGTTGTGCTTTTTGGGAAATAAGTTAATATCTAGGATTATAAATTTATTGAGTTAACCTCACTGTGGTGATTGTGAGGGAGGAAGGCAACTTCCGTGGGACTTAATATTGTTGGGAACTCTTGTTATTTCGTTCTTTAAGCTTTGAGTTTATACTTCTACTTGTTGTACTTTATATGTTGTATACATGTCGTACATGTGGTTGTTTAGAGTTGTCTTGCAGTACTCTTGTAGAGTTTAAATTGTTAACCCTGGCCTGCATAGTCAACTGGACTTTTGGATTGGTTGAATGACTTTTTGGGTTTATTGGTTGAAACTCTAATGCTAAGTCTTTTCTCGGAGTATCCCCATGGTTGTGTTTGTTAGAGTTATTGAATTGTTTGATTTTATGACTGAGCCTCTTTGGTAAACTTGGAGTAATGACTAGTGAATGCTATCATATTTCATGTGTTGATTGATTAGAGGCTAGCATTTCTTTTGCTAAGGGTCTAGGTGAGACCATTTGGGACTCCATGTCTAAAAGTAGAAGTTTGATATTAAATGTGGCTTTGTGCCAAGTGAGTAAAATCATTCAAGGTTGAAGAGACATGAGGGTTTTAAGATGATTATGAGTATTCTTCATACCATCTTTGAGTGTCGTATCTCATGTGGGGGTTATCGTCATTCTTTGCAAGTTATGGCTTGTGTAAGATAAGCTAATGAGTTGTTGGTTATTCTCCTTGTGTGAAGAGGGTTAAGGTAATAACCTGGAATGTTCATACAGTGGGGTTTCCAACTATGGTTGGATTTCTATCCTTCTTTTGTAAAGATGGCATGAGGATTTAGTTCTCTATGGTTGTTGTTGTGCTGAATCTGATGATGTCTTTATTTCTTCTTGAATGAACTTTGTTGGATGAATCTCATGATATCGTTGATGATTTGTTTGTTAATGGTATGATTGTTCAGTAGTCATGATTATGTGTTTGATGCCTGATTATCTTAATTTGGTGTCTCTCCTAGTAATGTTGATGTGAAGTTCAGCAAAGGAGTAACAACAGGTTAATAAAAGCCTTGTTTTTACCTATATCTCTAAGTTAGCAAAGTCCAATCTTGCTTGTAATCTTCGTGGTTAGAAAGTTGACATTGTTGATCAACTATGTGAAGTTTAGGGCTTAGTCTTTAGGGATGATGATCAATTCACAAAGGGATTTTATGACTTATGATTGGGGATAGTGCTTAGAGAGAAGCAAGCTTGAACATGACTCATTAGTGACCAGTCATACTCGTTGTATATGTCTTTTTCGAACCATAGTTGATAATTTGGCTGTGTGTTGACCTTCAATAGACTTTGAACTTGTAAGCTTGAAAAGCTATGGGCAAGGTACATAATTCTGAGGTTCATTAATGTTTTGATATTGACCTATGTAGTTATCTCACCTGTTGCTAAGTTTGCATTTGCTTTTTTTATTGAGAAAGATAATTGGTTCGAAAACAAACCCTTGTTAGGCTACTAACCTGCAGGGCACACCAATTCAAAGCTTGGGTACAAGGCTAAACATCCCAGAAAAAAATGCCCCAACATATTGTTGGGATGAGGATTTGAACCCTGGGCAATGTCTTAGAATTCGAAATAGTACTCCACTGAGCTACGACCTCTCCCGAAAAGAGAGTGCAATAAGGGTGGTAAATCCTCATAGTGGGCATGTGTTTAGTTTGGCATTTGGAGTAATGTAACAAAAATAGAATTTTTTCAAAAGAACCTGAAGGAGATTTTGCTCATTTAACTTTGGCTTTCATAGAAATCTTGTTAGTCAAAATACAAATTATTCTTTTCTTGTAGGTGGTAAAACAAGGCTTTTATTAGGGTTTTGATTTAAAAATTGTTAGATTGGTTCCTAATCCCTATATGCCTAAGAAGTTGACGTAATAATTTGATTCGTAAAGTGCATACATGAGTGGGATCTTAGAGAAGGAAGATTCATTAGATCCTCCGAGGTTTGGAGCTGGCTTGTGAGGTTTCCTTGATGAGAAGACTTAGAATGGTTTGTAGGTGGTTTATGGTTTATACCACTATCTTATGTGTTTGGTGTTCACACTCTTGATGTCTTTATGAAAATGAAGGTTTTAACTTATAAGTCAAGATGGAAGTTAGAGATGAGGTAATTCATGTGGTTCATTGATGGAAAGCCAAAGGATTGGTAAAGGTACCTCTCATCTCAATCTTATTCAAACAACATGATTTGAAACAGGTTCAACTAGAAGGTTGAATAGTTAGCATGAACTGTTATGTTATGTACACATGTTTATGAACTAGTTTTAAAAAGTGATTTTCTAAATGATTATGTGTATATATGTTGGCATATTATTCTTGACTTGTTGCATTGTTGAGGAAATGCAAAGTAAGATGTGTTACAGAGTCAACCATAAGATTAAGTTCATTGAGTTGAAGTGATTGAGTCAAGAAGTCAACGGGTAAGGAAATCATTAGCAAGTTTCCCATTGTGGGGGTAATGAAATTCTCACTTATTTATATTGTGATTTGAATAGTCAGCTTGATGGTATAGTGACAAGACAATCCATTACCTTTGTGGTGGCTTAACTTGTTTGAACTTAATGGATTGATGAATTTATAACTTTTGGGTGGTTCAACTGGCAATTGAACTTAGTAGATTCATAGATATCAGGGTGGACAGTGATTGTCCTTGATGTGTCAATAGTTCTAAGGCGGGACTTATAGACACACTGTGACATATAATGTGATGTTGTATGTGGCACACAATGAGATATTGTATGTGAGGTTGAGTTTGACCGCTCTTAATGTTTCCATATCCCGACAAGCTTGGGTGGTCCTTGGAATGGACTTGATGGTTACACCGTTGTGATGCCTTGTGCATGATCTCACATGGTCGGTATCATAGTCCTGTAAAAGGGATGGTCTACTTAGTTTAAACCTAATGGATCGTGAGAGTCTATAGCTTTTATGGTGGTTTGACAAGTGGAGCTGATGATACTTGGCGGCAACCGGTAGGGGTTGTGTTGGAGTCCATGGCCTGTATGGCTGATTCAATTTAATTGAACGTAATGGACTTGATTTTTCTATGGCCTTCGTGGCTGATTCAATTTTATTTGAATGTAATAGAACATCAGATTTGAGTGTGAAGGGATGGCCTCCTTCTGTCGAATGTCGTCCTTGTAGGCATTCCAGAGCGCTCACTGGAATCCCAGGGTGATGGTCAAGATTGTTGAATTGTTTGTATGTTCACAATCATTTGAAAGACAAGTGACTTGTCTTAAAATGAATATGAATTTTATGATCAACTTAGTTATATGTTGTTCAAGACGCAATTCATGGATATCGCGGAGTTTCTCAAGCTCTGAGGGTAAGATATGTGTTATCGGGTCCCTTCTCTCTCCTGCAAGTTCAATCTAGTGGATACTTGTATGTGAGGGGACGGCCCATCTCACTAACATACTAGTTCAATCCTTGGACACTAGTTTGTAAGTATCAAACCTTCTTTTTACTGCTCATTTCTTATTTTTCTAACTTCGCGTTTGTGGGGGATTGTTGGATTTTATCCAAGTTGAACGCGAAAGTTTTGGGCGGGCTTATTTTCCCTTGCGGTTTATTGTTCGGGCTTATTTTTAACCCTTATATAAATACTTTCTTGGTCACTTTTCTCTCTGAATTTATTATTCATTAGCCTAAAACACAAATCCAACTTTACTTTCTAAGATCTGAGAAGTTCTTGAGAAATTCCAACCCTAGAGTTCGGGGTGTAGAATTCTTGGGTGTTGTGTTAACCTTGGGGGGTGTTCGTCATCGGAAGCCTACACCAATATGGTGGCGAAATCGCTTCTAAGGCAGTGGCCTCCATACCACGGCGCAACAATTCTTAGTACAAGAACATAGCAAGTTCAGTTGACTGATATCTGCAGATAAGTTTTACTTATTCTATTATTTGTCGTTATTATTTATTTATTTGTTCTTCCTGAATATTTCAATCATACTTATTATTTCCAACAGTCTACTTACTTTTTTGACCCGTGACTTAACTTGAGAAAAGAAAACTTCTAAGCACTAATTACAATTATAAGAGTTTTATAGCTAATGAGAGACACCTTCCTTTAGGATTAAACTAGCATTTTTTGCACGCGATGCGTGCATGGATTATTTTGACAGTTATTATTAAATTTCATTTAAATATAATTTTGAAGAACGTAATTTAGAATCATCATTAGTTCTAATTGAATATCGTTTGGTGTAAATACAAAATATAAAAGTTGCTTGATGAAGAAGTTGTTTTCTTGGTATTTTTATTACTTGTTAATTGATGTTGGTATTGTTATTGCATTTCAAAGTTTAGGTAAAATAATAATTTTGTCTTTGATTTTGTAATTGATTTGAAAACTGCTTTAGTTATTTTAATTTGTTCTTCAATCATTTTCATGAAAGTTTATTTTAGCTATTTTGAACTTCTTTTGATATACATATTTTAAATTAGGAAGGATTATGATTGAACAAAATATCAAAATCTTAATAGGTAAGTATTTTTATTGGATGAAGGGTTTAAAAGTCTTTTCAAAGGGGACACCATAACTCCTCATTTGGCTTATATAATAGAGATATGCGAGCTTTGATATTAGCTATAACTCTTTGCTTAAAGAGCTAGCTTCGACGGTAAAATGATAGCTTTCCTTTCACTGATCAACGGCTAATTCCCCTTGCCAAAATAACAGTTTTGAACATACATTCAATACCGTGCCTTTGCGAATCATGATCATCCAGCTTGTCACTAACATCAATAGAAAGGAACCCTAGTAGGCGCTTGTGCGTTTTTCAACCTCTACCCTAACCCTGACTACCACCATCTACTAAAAAGCTATGGTTGTACTTAAACTATGCTAACAAAACCTGATCCATATCCGAACTCAGGCTATGTGAAACGAACACAAGTGGCTGTCGAATTCACCAATGCCAGGGTCCCCTTGGACTCTCATCAAGTATAGTGGAGCATTAGCTTCATAGCTTTGCCCAAACACAACCATTGTATCAGGCTTTGCTTTTACTGTCTGGTCCGAGAAAGCCAGCGACAAGAGCTCAACCACGAGTTCCCCTTCCGTTGGAATCTCATCAAAGTCTTTCCCAAGTTTGAAAATTAATGGCTTTGGACATGTCGTTACCATATTGAGTTTTACTCTTTTTTCTGTCAACTGAATATAACTAAAATTCATTGTTTCATCAAGTAAAAAGAAGTTCTCAACTAATGGAAAATTTCTGCATTACAGAATTGCAACTATTATTATCTCGCTGTCAATTGGTCTTTACTCACAGGAATTGAGGGTTCTCTACTACTAGATTGGTCTGGTATCTGCTGAGAGCCATTCTCTTCTCCACCATTCACTTGACAGTGAGGTTTAGGTACTACCCGCGTCAATAGCCTAAGTATCATCTCATAACTTGTAAATGTAATAACAGAATTTGGGACTGTTCTCATTAGATTAGTTGCACATCCACGGTAAAAGCCAGCAAGACCTTCAGCTTGGAAAACCTTACGCACGCAATCAACAACACCCGAGTAATGAACTTCACGATTACGAACTTGGCCTTGCTCTTGAAGCCTAGAACGGATAACCTGATAAAAAGCTTAAAAATTTAAGGAACTAGGTGATTTAATGGAAGTGCGGGAACATACGTTGGTATTAGAGACAAACCTCATGAGGATAAGTCATTATTGATGCTACAATTTTAGACAATGAAGAAGCTATTGCAACACTTCCTGCACTTAGCTCGTCCACTGTAGTGTTTTCTGAAAATCAAACAGTACCAAGTTCAACGCCACAACATATATTGTTGGAATAAGAGGAATATGGTTCTGAGAAGAATATTCAGTTATACCTGTTTTTGCCAAATAGAGCTTGATTCTTTCATATGCAGGAAATTGGATGGCCACATGACTTATTCCTGCCAATGAAGGCAAAAGCCCACTGTTCAAACCAACAAATCAGTACCGAGAAGTACATATATCACCAGTCATTTATGTCAGTGTCCAACATTCAAAAATTTGTTGTAGTAAAAGGGTAATCAGAAAACCATTCCTCTTTCATGTTCACCGCCTAAAAGTCCTCCGGAAAATCCTTCGTTTGTTACATACTCCCTCCATCCCAAAATACTTTACACAGCTTGACTTTTCGGGGTTAAAAATCAAATTTGGTATTGTAATTTATCAATATACAAGAAAAAGATTATTATATGGGATCTTGTTATATTTGTTTAATTGCGTATCTTCAGAATATGATCTATTAATTATGTTTGTTTTTCATATTAAGGATATTAACAATCCAAGGCAAACGGCACTATGTAAAGTATTGTGTGAAAGAAGATATACATGATGACTGAACAAATATTCTACAATCAACCAAAACAAGATTTCCTAAATGGTCCTCACAACATTGAATTGTTTGATTTTCACTAACATCAATACATACAGATTCAAAACATATACAGCCAATAGCACAAAGGTCATATATACATTGAACTCATTAATGAATAATAATATGAAAATCATTTGATATCTAACAAACTAAAGAGCACTGGTGAGAACTAAGAAAATCTGTAGGCAGAAACTAGAAAGTAAATGGAATAAAAAAATTAGCACAGTTACTTTAGAAGCAAGCTCAAGAGAGGTTTGGTAATATATCACTCCCCATGTGAAGCTGATGATCATTATGAGACCTTAAAGATGAAATACGACACAATTCCTTTGAAATTAGACAAATCTTTTCCTATGCTCCCTACAGACTTTAATTCCCACTTTACCATACACTCAAACTTAATTCAGTTAATGGTGCCCAAAGACAAAACCGCTAACTGAATTAGCGGCTGACTTAGGTTCACTGATAACTCAGTTAGCAGTTATGTCTTTGGGCACCACTAACTTAGTTAGCACTTTACCTCCACAATTTCACATTCCCATAACTAGGTTGTGAACCAGTTCATGGGAAAGTAAAAAACTGCAGAGGTAAACTGCTAACTAACTCAGTTAGCGGTGGTGAACACAGCAAAAAAAGATATCTTTGGTTTTGCAGAGTTAGAGAAAGTCACTTACTCAGTTAGCTGCTTTGTTGTGTTCACTGCTAACTGAGTTAGCTGCTATGCTCTCCAGTTTTTTTTAAAAAAAAAATTATGTGCTTTTGTCCTACGTGTACACCTGTATGGTAGTTTGGGAATTGAGTTTTAAAGGACCGTAAAGTGGGAATTAAGTATCTAGATAGCATTACCTGGGGAAAATATTCAAAATAGACATGAAAAACTAAGATATAATTTCATTGATCAATCAAAATTACCTGTACAGCCCTGGAATTCCTTCTTCACGCGTTATTCTTCTTAAGGCAGAAAGGATGCTTTTATACGGAATCACATCTGTCCTCATTCCCTGTGTCTGAAGATGAAGAAACTGATTAATTATAATAGCTCCCATCAATAAAAAGGTAATTCAGGTTCTTGTCTGAGAAAAAGTTTTTAGTTTTGAAATGTGTCCAACCTTTACCACATGTAGATTAGATTGTCAGTTTTGAAACAAGTATCAATCAGCTCAGTGAACTAAGTATTTGCCACAAATTTGTTTACTTGTAAGGAAAGCTTTTTAAGATCGTCCACTCTTACACAAGTTCTTCTTACTAAACAAAAGTTGTTACACATATGCGCTATCAATCCACAAGAAACTCACATAGTACAACATCATCAATAAATTTGTGTTCACCGTAACACCTTTGTTTTTTCTGGATCTGGTCCTCGTACATTTTTTTTCAAAGGACCAATATAGAAGCTATAAGTTACATAGTAATTAGTATACAAAAGCTCATACCTCACTAATTGATGAAACACAAACGTCTACTCAAACAATGCAAATTTCATTCTTGTATTTGTGAGAGGGATAAGTAAACTATCCAGTCTTTAGATAACTACTTCACATATAATGAAGGAGTGAAGAAGATAAAAGACATGTTACATTTTGATTGACAACTCTCTTGCTTTCAGTGGCAGTGCCAGACCCTTGAGACCTGAGGCCCTTGACCAATAAAAGTATAGGTGTGTCCACAACAGGTACAGGGGGGCATAAGCGAATTTGTGGAATCCACAATTCTCATATTGACTTGACCATTATTGACTTGCACTGCTGCAATCCTAGTATAAATAATTTGTTTAGCCTTTTGAAATTTGTGGAATTCACAATTCTCATATTAGAGACTAGAGAACCCTATAGACTGATATGAGAACCATAAGAGAGAATTCGCTTATGCATCATCTAATGTATGGATTCCAAATCATCATGCAGCTTGGTGGGTTTTCATCTGGATCTCAGGTTTTCACTTAAATTTCTTTTGTCTTCTGTATTGCTTGTTATTTGTTATCTGCTGTCTTTGATTTCCGCACATTATACTTCTACTCGAAATAATAACCGCAACAAATGAATATTTTATACCTCACAAGTAATACCCATGTGTTGCAGTTATTATGTTATGGAGGAAGTACTTCAAATGGACAAGTTGAGCGTCTTTCATTTCCTCTACTAAAAAGCCATAATATTCTAATAGGAAATTTTAATTCGATGAAAAAGGAAGCTCTACTAAAAACCCATAAGAAAACACATTTTTAGAAATTCAACAACAAAGCAACAAGTCTCTAAGCTTTTCATATCCTGATACTAAATTCTTACTCCCTCCGTTTCCTAAAGATCTTCCCTCTTTCCGTTTAAGTGCGTTTCCAAAAGATCTTCCCTCTTTTACTTTATTCCTTATTTGGAATTTTTTTTTCCCTTTTTACCCTCTCATGTCCCTATCATATGGTCCACCATCACATTATTAATTCATTTTACTCCCTTTCTCTCTCATACTTTAACCCCTTTTTATTTGTTTATTTATCTTAACCCCTTTCTCTCCTACTTTATCCACCCCATACCCCCACACAAATGGATCCTCCTTGGTATTTGTAGGAGCAGTACCAAGGAAGATCTTTAGGAAACGGAGGTAGTATTACATTAACTAAAATTGTAAAACAGTGGTCCCTAATTCGTATCCCAATTACAGATCCTTCGAAAGCATGTTTCTAAGTCCTAATTTTAAGATTTACAAGATCCGACACTCTATTGTGTGGGACACTCAAATCTAAGTTTGAGCAAGCTACGGGAAACGTATCAAATAATTAGCTGTCAAATTTTGTTTGATTATACTTTAAAGGTTCTTAAGAAACAGTTAAAAATGTAGTAAATTTTAGAAAATGGCACATGCATATATACTTGGAAATTTGTGATGCACTCTTACCCATGGAATTTAAACTCTCACGTTCCATTACATAACGACCTTTCTGTAACAAATTTTGGATTTGCCTTTCCACAAAATCCCTTTACGGAACGCCATAATAAAAATCACATACTTCTCGCCGCTTTGTACGTTCCGTAACGCGAACTCGCCGCGTTTGAACATTTTTATCCTCATTACATCCGTTCTTTTCAAACATTTTCCAAAAATATTTTATGAATTAATTATGTAGCTAATTAATAATAATATTATGATAGATTCGATTATATTATGTTGTAATAATGCTTCATAATCTAAAACAATGCAAATAAGATTAAAACATATTAATGTGAATTTTTTTGAAAAAATCCACGTCGCGTTGGCAGTGATCCATACCATTCATCCGTTACAAGCTGCTTTTGCGACAACGCAAGCGTTACCGCGAATGGTGACCCCACCTGCAATTTTGTTTCCTTGCTTTTATCTTTCAGAATCTATTTAATTTATACTACATATTCTGAAGATAGATTCTTTATTCAATTGTTGCTGATAATTCAACGCCGCACCCCGGTCGAGTCGTGCAGACCAGTGGTATGGTCATACACAGGGTTAATCAATGAGTCCGAGCATCACTGGAAACGATCAAATGAGTGTCTGACACAGTTTCGGAAACAAGTGTCGGATTCTAGAAATCTCAAAATCAAGGACTTGAGAACAAATGTAGAAGGATCCAAAAATATGGATTTGGACTTTAGAAATCGATAATTTCTATAGTTTCAATAACAATCTAGGAAATAACTAGTATCAAGAAATAAACCCAATTTCAAAGACTTACTCCGTGTGTATCTGTTTAGTTTGCTCACCTAGTATCGTGAACAAATATTAAGGAAATGAGAAAAAAGAGGGAGATTTTTTGCACATGGGTTGATAGTAGAACATAGTTATAGAATCTATTTTTTCAAAAAATAATGAAGCGATGAAAGATAAATGGGTCCTATGACTTGAATTTATCATAAACAATTAGCTGAAGAGAGAAAGTAGTCCTAACCAATTTTT
This sequence comes from Beta vulgaris subsp. vulgaris, assembly GCF_026745355.1. Classification (NCBI taxonomy): domain Eukaryota; kingdom Viridiplantae; phylum Streptophyta; class Magnoliopsida; order Caryophyllales; family Amaranthaceae; genus Beta; species Beta vulgaris. The sequence goes on along the minus strand of NC_079207.1, from coordinate 34,526,799 downwards.
TCTATTGCAAATAGTGAGAGGAATTGGATGAGACAGAAAAAAGTGGTCCCAACGGCCATAGATAGGAAGATTCAAAGAGAGCAAGATAAAAGAAAAAACATTTCTATAGGGAAAGTTGCTAAGATAAAAAAAAATCACAGAGGGAGTAATGCTTTGTGGTAGAATTTTTAAAAATAACGTTTTCCTTTAAAAAGATGAGCAATACAGAGTACAAATTAATAAAGGTACAACTTTGCACAAGAAATGCAGAAATCAAAGCACACAGAGATTCTTTGTTAGGGCATAAAAATGATTTTTCTATTTTCCTTTCTTTGCCTTGTAAAGGGTAAATAATGGTTTTTCAAAATGGTGGAAAATAATTTCCCCAAGGATGGAAAACATTTACCTCAAGAAATGAATGACACACTTTCACCTTCTTATTTCCTTCCTCTTATTCATCCTTCCATTTTCATTCACATTCTTCCTTTTCATGCAAGAAACAAAACAAAAATTGATTTACCACTATTTTGTCCCTTGTTATTTCATAGAAAACCATTTTCCATGGAAAATGTTTTCAGGCCAACCAAAAAAAGCCTATAGTTGGACACTCATGGGATGAGCCCTACTAATATTTAATTTGAAGAGAGAGAGACAGATGGAGAGAAGAAGAAACAACATGGACCACTCTAACAAGCAACCATCATGCGACACAAGAAAGTGTCAAGTTTGTTTTATCCTAAACAAGTCCGACACATTGTCCGTGTCCACAACCGAGTCAGATTGGGTCATGTAAACACGGTTATGGGGGGGAGTCCTGTCATTGGTATAAGATAGTAGAATGTATTTTTTCTTACATTGTTATATAATTTATACACCTAAGGCCAAAATGATCAATTGAATGACAAAGGCAAGGGGATTTACAACACAAATTGTCCAAGCGGAACACTAAATATAAAGTCGCTTAACAACAACATTAAAATCTTATAATGATTATTATGGCTCATGTTTTAACTAGTCAAGCTCACAAACAAGCTTGAGCATGACTTTTAAGTTCAAGGTGAGTTTTTGAACTCGATAAAATCAATCAAACCCAAGTTGGGCCATGTTAGAGTGCTGCTTGGCTTGGCTTGGCTCAGCTCGGTTAGTACTTAGTAGCCAGCCCTACCAACCATTACAGCAATTGACACCCATAAGCATACGAGCACTTCAAGGGGTGTTTATGGAGATCTTGCCACTAAACCCCACTCCCAACGGTAAACCTCTTGCCTCATAAGGAGCACTATGTTATTTGCCACTTCAATTAGCAAATAGTACTTCAGGTCCTGAAGGGTGAAGGCTTCAGTATTTTTGTTAAAAAAATCCCACAGAACAACAAATATATGGGAAAAAAGAGAAAGTGGCACAACAAACACCATTCAGAATTTGAGTACTGGAAAAGCAAAAGGCTTTCTAAGGGTCTTAAAACAGTCACTAATCATTGCCGAGAATTGTGCAGATTGAAGATCCAGGATTCTGTATATCTTTACTCATCACTTATCCCATTCAAGAGGCTACAAGCCTACAGTAAGCATGACAATGAAATCCAGACCTGGGATTTCCAAATTTTAGATCAGGCTAATAACATGACAGAAAACTGCTTTCTGTTAAAGAAGTTATGTAATAATAGTAAAATACCAGAGAGATCAGCAAGAGGTATCCCTAATTACTCCATTTTAACATTAAGGCTGCAACCAATATCGATTGAAAACCATGGAAAATAGATCATCTTCAATACATGGTTTCACTTCAAAATTGTGTTAATACTTATCAGCTAAATGTCAATATAACAGAATTGTCATACATGACTTAAGGATTGTAATCACATGCTAAGAGCATTAACCAGACTCAGAACTCATTAAGTTCAACAAGACCAGGTATCCAACTTACTTGGAGTCGGGTCTTCACAACCCACAGGGGATTAGTTGCGACAGCTGTAGCAGCTCCGGCACCACCAGCAGCAATCATATTTTTAACAATAGTAAGTTGTTCAGTGCCATGATCTACATAAATGGAAAAGAATTCTTCAATAAAAAAAAACCATAACCACTATAACGTTAGTATCAAATAATTAATTCACAAGTGTTACAAAAACCAACCATCTTTCTGTAATAAGCCTTTAAGGTGCTCATAAACTGGGAAGTATACCTGCATACGAAATAAGAATGTATGTCATTCAAAGAAATCAGAATGTTGGCACATGCAATACATGGGATGTATGCTTTGTTAGATTTTAACATAGGTAATTTATCTAAACAGGAGTATATTTTATAGAATTAGCAATGCATGTAAAACTTCTTTCAGTTTGTACTTGCTAGGTAATGTCCAGTCCACTCATCCTCTAAAAAGAGCTTCATTAAAATGAGGCATTTATCAAACACTTTTTCTTATTTGATACAAAACTATGTCAAGCATTGCTCTTTAGAGCAAGAATTAATAATATTATTCATAAAGGTGTGTTTTCAAAATTCACCATATACCTCAGTTTCTTTAAAATACATCAAAAGTCCTTGATGATTAACAAACGTCAACTTCATTAGTCATTCACCCCTAATTAGCCATTAAACTCTAATCAACCCCAATATGACCTATTTACCTGAATTGATCACCATTGAAACACCACCACAATCCCTTATTCTCTCTCTTCCTCCATAAATTCATTCCCTCTTCTTTCTCTCTCCACCCCATTCTCTCTACACCCCCCCCCCCTCCCTATTGGAACACCACCACCACCACCAAGGAACTGAAATATGCCATACTGGACTTCACCCTGTTTCAAGTTCCTAAGTTCTAGAACTCGTCAGAGTAACAATTTCCGTGTGCCATTGTGGATGGACCCCATATGATAAGAGAGAGAAACAGAAAAAAAAAAAAAAAACCCAAAGAAAAGGGAAATATGCAAATATTAAGGATAGTATGAAACGTCTCCTTTTATAAGTGGTTAAGTTTCTATTGAGAACTAAGGAAATACATGTATATAGACTAGCTCTTGAAGTTCATGCTTGGTGTGTGCTTGTGTTTGAGTGTGTTTTGATTTTGAGATACTAGTCATAGAAGAAACAATATTCATGCAAGAGAAGATGAAGAAATTAAAACATTGAACATATAAGAAGTCCACAAGGATCCAATAATTGCAGATGAAGGCAACGACCAATTAGAAAATAGTTCCTTCACTTTTCAGTAGACTACAATTATAAATTCGTATTCATGATGACATATTGACACTTAACACCACTTAAGGGGAAATAAGTTCACATAATTGGATACAAGAACCACTTTATCAATTTTTAACAAGAATCATTTAAATTTGTCTCAATTTTCCAAATACTACCTATTTCCTATTAATTCCTGGTATTTCTCCAGGCAAGTCCAAAAAATATATTCTTCTGCAAAAGATTGAAAAAATGAATACAGCTTAAATATCACCTGGTTATTAACTAAAAAATTGAAAGGTCTTCATTAAGTCAACAACCAATTCTACTATTAATTATCACTAAGAGCATGTACAATGGTACATGGTTCTCCAACTAGCTCTCCACTATCTCTCATCTACTCTCTTCAAGCTACTCTCAAGAACTATATCTAAAAACACCCAACATCAATAAAACTCTTTAAAGAGCTCTCCATTTAACTTTTCATTGCTTTGTAGTCCCCATATCAATAAATGAACCTCATTTCATATTATGATCAAAGTTATATAAATAATGTTATTCATGTAAATTAAATATAGTTACAAAAACAATTATCTATTTCGTAATTTATGTATTGTGGATTTTTTTTAAAAAAAATATTAATTTTTAATGCTAATATTTGATTTCATAAATTAAAAAAAAATAGTAGATTTTGTGTATGAAATATATCCAATATTAGGCTCATTTTGTAGATAAAGAAAAATTATAGTTTTTGGAATAGTAATTATTACCATCTTTCTTTTATTTTTATAGAGAAGATCAATAAATGGTTGCAAGAAGAAAAGAAAATTGAAGTAATTGCAATAGTATGTGGACACCACACATTGGAGAGCAATCTCTCCTTCAACCCAAATGGTATCTCCCCCAAGAGCCACTTTGCAAAGTGTCTCCCTGTAGAGACACACATAAGAGCCCCATTGTTGGATAAGAGTTGGCTCTCCATTTTCTCTATCCTTGGGGAGCTAGTTGGAGAACTAGTTAGAGAACTAGTTGGAGAGCCCCATTGTACATGCTCTAAGGGAGCACAAAAACCATTTAATTGTAACCTTTTTTGGGTTTGTCTAATGTTATTTACTGACATTTTGTTCACGGAACTAATAGTGGCCCTCTTAACCTGAAACAAGCAGTAATAGAAAATCTTGAACTGTTCTTATGATTGATTACAAAAGCATGTATAAGCCCTAGACAGGATCCAAATCCTGAAAATCTTATTCTATATAACCTAAGAGGTAAAGAAGCAGCAAGATGATCATTTCTATATTACGCACAGGAAGCAATTAGCAATGATAATATCGAACTTCTAATAGAAAAAGGTGTACTCAGACCGCTTCTAGATATCCTCTATGAATGAAGTTCACTGACTGGGATAAGAAACAGAGAATCAAACCCAGTTCAGAAAGATATTATTCCAGACATTCGTGCTATGAATTGCTATCTTCCAACAGCTCAAATTATACTTCCTCCGTTTACTTTACATGCAACATGGGGGAAGGCACAGGAGCCAAGGACAGGAGAGAGATAAAGAGAAATAAAAAATGACCCATGTGATGAAGTAGCTAGTGTTGCAAGTAATTTGAAATTGCCATAAAAGGGAAGTGTTGCAAGTAAAAGTAACACAGGAAGTATGTTATAGCTCAATGAAATTAAATAAACTAAATGCATGTTTAGAATCAGGTACATGTTTACCTACAGTAGATGTTCATGTTCCTTGATTATATATGTTCTACCCAATGAATGGCAAATTGGTAAGCCCCAGCTCACAAATACCCTTACGATAAAAGTAATAGCAAGTTTACACAATGCCTAACAGGTAACACCTTTCACTAGAACTTGAAAGTTGAGAAACATTGTACAGCTCCTCTGTCAACATCCAAAAGGATAGAGTGCACAGTGGACACTAGACAAGCAGCACACTGAAAACACTCCGAATTGCAGCCCAGATGATATTAACTGATCTTTCAAGTCAAAAAAATTTAGCAGCTCAACTTAATCTTACCGCCCAAGTTGGAAGTAATGCCAAAATTGTTGGAGAAAGTCCACGATACAATCCACGAAACCCCTCCTTTTTAACAATATCTTGGAGGCTTGTAATGATAATACTACCTGCTTTACAGGCACATTACCATCATCAAAATCGGAAACGACATGTAACAAACTAACACCATACTAACTAAACTAAATAACAACAACCCAGAGTTAATCATCTTTCACAATTGATCATTCGGTACAAGGGGCCTGTTCTCTTCACTTTTGCTTATTTTCAGAAAAAATAAGAAAAGTTCAAAAGAACTTAAGATATGTTCAGAAAAAATAAAATAAAGTTAAGAAGATAAGTTCAAAAAAAAAAAAGGAAAAGTTCAGAAAATAATAACAGAAGTTCACGAAATTCACAAAAGTTCAGAAAAATTAAAGAAAAGTTCAGACTAGTTAAGAAAAGATAAGAAAAGCTTGGAAAAGTTAGAGAAAAAATAAGGTGGAGAAAAGAGTCCCAAAACCCAAGTACGGATCATTCCACTTTCTAATTTCTATCCACTAATCACATTAACTTAACTAATAACACTCATGCTACTTATCAGGAACATGATTAATTACTCATTAGAAGTGCTAATGAAGATACCTTTGGTAGAAGTAGAAGTCACAGGAAGTCCATGAACCTGTAACCTTGTCTTAATCACATCTAATGGACACACAAATGTTGCAGCAATTGCACCTGCACTTCAGCAATTACTCAGTATCAACAACCTTAATCATGTGATTTCATGTGTTAATGCAATATTATGGAAAACAAATACCTAACAAATCAAATCAAATCAAATCAAACCACACATGCAAATATCAGAATTCATAAACAACCTGCGGAAGCACCAGCAGCGGCGTCGCAGAAGAAGTTTTTGGGTTTGCGGCGGCGGTCCTGCGACGGAGGTCCACCGCCAGTCATCTTCAACTTCAAAAAGGAATATAAGCGCACTGATGTAGACGGGATTCGATCCTTATATTATTATATGTATATAATTATATATATATAGACATTGGGGTAGCTATAAACAAGTTGAAGATTCGGGTTTATGTGATGAAAAATCAAAGAATACTTCAAAAGGAGGAGAGAGAAAGAATGAATGGCGGGGTCAAGACGGTGCAAAGTGGAAGATAATTTCTTTTAGGGGGTGTATTTTTTGCTCATTTGGGTAAGAGGGAAATCAAAAGGAAAATTAATGTATGGAAAATGGAGATATTATGTGAGGTTTACTGCAAATTTTCTGGGGATTTCTGACTTTTGCTATTCAGATCCCAAAGCTTACGTTTTGCTGCTTCCAAAGACATACTAAGAGAAGTTGAATTATCTGTCAAAAAAACAAAAGAGAGTTGAATTAATCTTGGGTTTTGCCGTGATACATACATCCGGCTAACGTTACATTGATGAATTGATCTATGCTTATAGACTATAGTTATACTATGATGATGAGTTATTAGAAAATCTTAGCTGGGACCTGGGAATCAGGAGAACTCGATGGAGTAGTACCCCTATAGTCCTATTCATGGATAAGATCGTAACATTATACTTCCTCTTTTTTTTATACATGCTACATAGAAAAAGTGGGGATCTTAAAAAAGATAGAGAGAAAATAGGGAACCAACACTTCTTGAATAAATAAATATATTTATTAAGGAAAAAAATGAGTATTTTATATGAGAAGTATATTTTAAGATTTTTATGGTGAAAAACGGATCCATTAATAGTATGTAGCATTTATTATAACATTTTTATTTAATAGAAATGTAGCATCTATAAAAAAAAACAGAGAAAGTATAATAATAAAAAAAAAATAAGGAATGATGTAATTTGGATGTGATGCATGATTGGAGCCCAACTAAATAATCTCAAGCTCTGGTACCATGTTTGTTGCAACGGAAGCGAATAAACAAACAATAAAACGCAAAAGCAAATAAAGAACATGAATGATTTAACGAGGTTCACTATCAATTTGATAACTACATTTATCAGGGCAGGGATAAACTCTTTCAATATGATCAAGCGGAACCACGAATATAATAGACAAGAGAATCACTTGAATACTCTATTCAATGAATCTCTCAAAGCGCTCTCTCTCTTAGAACTTCTCATTGTTTCCCTTTCTTGTGTTTTAATTATTAAACTCTAATTAACCCATACATAGAGAATATATAATTAGGTCTACAAAACATGAGGAAAGGAGGCCAAGGAAACAGAAACTAAGGCATTTAATGAGCCTGTGTTGCTGTACTCGACATTTGTCTCGCCGAGCGGCTCTGTAGTCGCACCCTGCGGCTCGGCATGCCCATAAGACAAATCAAAACTTATTTGCCTGAGCGCCGCGGCTATGTTGCCTATGTAGCCGCGCCCAACGACTCGCGGAGCCAACGTAATTGATCTGGCCGCGCCTTGCGGCTCTGCTGTCGCACCCAACGACTTTTCACGAGGGTTAGACAATTGACGATCTTCTTCGTCGATTGTCGTACAACCTCGAACAACCTAAGTCTCCTAGCTCAAGATCAAGTCATCAAACTTACAAGGTCAACAACTAATTACAGCAGCAAAAACAAGTGAATTTAACAATAAGCATTGGAAACTTTTTCATAAGAATAGCATCACAAGATACATCACAAAGATAATAGCTTTTAGACAAAGTTAGGTAATGTAAATTTTATTTCATATACTTTTGGGTACGAAGGTTGCATGCAAGCTCCTTACTACTTATAAATACAGAGCATTTACACATTCAAGGAGTCAAGTTTTAAAGACATGCAAAGACACATAATTGAACGAAATAATTTTCATGCCGTAAACTTTTAAAAATCGTGCCAAAAATCACAGTAATTAAATATGGTGATTCTTGTGTACTTCAAATCCGAAAGCTTATCACTTGATTAATTCGTTCTCCTAAAATTGATTTCTGTAGCTCTTTATCATCCTCAATCATGCATTAACATTCACAAAAAAAATTCATAAGAAACCCCCTGAAATAAGTGGAGATTTACCCAAAAGAAAAATTTTTGGCAATTCAAAATTGTTATCGAAAACCAAAAAAAAACTTTGGTGAGAAAGGTACAACCTATGCCATCAAATAACAGACCATAGGAGATTTGAAACAACAGAGAACAGACAAGCCTGCAATACCATAATCACTATAAATCTGCTAACAAGCACACCTACTGTATGAGAAGGATTCTTTGCTTCTCATTACAGTTACAAGTTGTGTTAAACATAATTTCCCTGACAAGGGACAAGGCAGGGGGCTGCTATTCTCAAAAAGAAAAAAAATTCTAAACTTCCATAGAGCATAAACAGCCGTAGTGAATAAAATCACCAAAATTTGTTCTTCAGCCATCTTACGTCTAGACTTATCCAGCATAACCCTGCTGACTTCTTCAAACCCTGATAAGGTATGCACCCTTTTAACTTGTTGCTGCAAGTGGGACCAGATAGCAGCAGAGAAATTGCATTGAAAGAATAGGTGTTGAATAGACTCATTTTCAGTAGAACACATGCAACAAACTTGATTATAACTAGGCATCCATACTGATTCTATCACAAGTAGCTAGCCGAATTTGCAAAGCTATCCATAAGATAAATTTGCTCTTTGGACTAGCTTGATTATTGCAAATAAGGTTTCTCCAACTTACATGATCAAAGTTACCCTGAGTGAGTTTGTAAGCCTTCTTGATACCATACTTGCCATTCTGCATAACAACCTCCCATCCACCAATCCCTTCCTGGAGAATCCTAGAGTTGACAATCTTCCTGAGAATCCATATTAGTAACAGCAACATTTAGGATTGTTGTGTATTTCAGGTAGTGAGCATCCATCCATTTCACCCACAGCTTATCAGCTTTGAAAGTTATAGCCCACAATAATTTATGCAAGGCAGCTTGATTCCACACTGGCATGTTAACTAGATTCCACCCTCCAGCCCCCTTAGGGTAGAAAAAGGTGTGCCAAGCCACATGCGCTTTCTTAGACTCTAAAGTTTTCCCAGTCCAAAGAAACCTTCTACAAACCATTTCTATTGCTTTTATAAGTTTCTTGGACAAAGGGAAGATGTGAGCCCAATAGTTCTGCATGCTGCTAAGGATACCTCTTATTAATTGCAGCCTACCAATATAGCTTAAGGAATGTGTCATCCATGCCTGATCTCTTATTGTAATCTTATCCACTAGGATCTTGCATTATGAATAATTCAGTTTCCTAGCTGCCAATGGGACACCCAGGTATCTAAATGGTAGAGCACCTATAGGAAGAGACACAACAGCTGCAATATTAGTGGCTTCCTGAGTAGGAACCCCTGCAAAATAAATACAACTTTTTTCAATACTAGCTTCAAGCCATGAAGCCTTAGGAAACTTCCTGAAAGCCTCCATAATATTTGTTATAGAGTTATGATCAACCCTAGTAAATAGCAGCAGATCATCTGCAAACATGAGGTGAGTAACCTTGATTCTTTCACATTTTGGATGAAAGTTAAAGTCAGGATCCTCCTTTAACTCCCCTAGGCATCTACTCAAATACTTCATGCTAATAGCAAACAGAAAGGGAGAAACAGGGCCTCCTTGTCTGAGCCCTTTCTTAGCATGGAAAGGTTTAGAAGGAATACCATTCAATTGCACTAAATAGGACACACTTCTAACACAAGCCATAATCCACTCCACCCATTGAGTAGGAAACCCCAATTCCAACATCATATTTTCTAAAAAAGGCCATTCAACAGAATCATAGGCCTTCTTTATGTCCACTATTATCACACATCTAGGAGAAACATGAGTCCCAGAGTACCCTCTTATCAATTCAGTGGTGAGCCATATGTTATCAGCAATAAATCTCCCAGGTGTGAAAGTAGCTTGAGAAGGATTAATAACCTCCTGAATCACATGCCCAAGCCTATTAGTAAGGACTTTGGCAATAATTTTGTACATCATTGTGCAGCAGGTAATAGGCCTAAAGTCTTTAGCATGTAAAGCTTGATCCACCATTGGAATGAGTGTAATAAGAGTGATATTCATAGGCATGTAGATGTTTGCCTTATGTAAAAATTCTTGCACTCCTTGGTAGACATCAGTCTTAATTAAGCTCCATGCTTTCTTAAAAAGAGAACATTGGAACCATCCACCCTGGAGCTTTGTTATCATCAATTTGCTTGAGGGTTGTATCAATCTTAGCAGCATGAACTGGGGCAATCAAGGCTCTTCTTGCCTCCAGAGTCAGAGCACTACCACTTCTCACTACAGTGAGATCAAGGGAAGGCAGGCTTCTTGCACAAGAGCCTAGTAGCTTCTTATAGAATTCAACTAGCTCCTGGTGGATCTCTTCAGAACTAGTGATAGTGTCCCCTTGCTCAGTCTGCAACACACTAATGTTATTCATTGCTTTTCTGATCTTGAATGCAGTAAAGAAAAACTTTGTATTACTATCTCCTTTAGTGAGTCGATTAATTCTCGCCTTATGTTGCAAAATACTCTCTTCAATCTTAGACCAATACCTCAGTTTATCAATGGTCTCTTTCTACTTCAACTGAGTTTCTTCTGAAAGTCTCACATTGTGAGTTTGTTGCACTTGATCCAGCTGAGATCTAAATTCTTCGACCTTCTTGTGAGCCTGAGAGTAATGCATATAATGAAGGGTTTTAAGTTCTTGCTTTACATGATTGAGGTTTTCCTATATCATCTGCAGTTTACTACCCCTTTTACTGCTTTGCCAGGCCTCTTGTATAATTAGAATGAACCTCTCATCAAAAGCCATGAAATTGAGGGACTTAAAAGGCCTTCCTCTAGTCATCTCATGTTGGCAAAATCTAATAACCAAAGGGGTATGGTCTGAAATTCCTTCAGGCTGATAGTTGACCATAAGATCATGATAAAGAAGCAACATTTCATGATTAATGAATGCTTTATCAATTTTGCCGCAGATCCTATTGTTCCCCTCACCCTTGTTGTTCCAAGAGTAATATAGCCCACTACTTGGTGCTTCAATCAAATTAGCATCAAGCAAAAATTGTGTGAAATCTTGGGTTTCAGCTTCACTAACCTCTACTCCATTTGTTTTGTCTGTAGCACTATGGATTGCATTAAAATCACCAAGAATAATCATGGGACCTGTTCTAATGTTTCTAATCTGCAGAAGATCCTTCCATAGATCCTTCCTGTCCCTAATAGTGTGAAGACCATAAACATCAACCACCATAAACACCTTGTTACTCTATGTAACTTGAAATGCTATACATTGTCCTATAACATCCAAACATGTTACATTCATCTCCCCTGGCTTCCATCCAACCCATATTCTCCCTCTTGGAGAGTGATCATATTTGCTACTCCAGCTCCATTGATTTCTTAACTTCTTCTGTAATGAATCCATCTTTTGTCTTCTCACTCTTGTTTCAAACATTGCACAACACCCTGCATTTTGTTTCAGTAAAAAGTCTTTCACTTCTTTTATTTTAATAGGGTCATTGAAGCCCCTTACATTCCAAGCTACCAAATTCATCATGATAAATAGGTGTTTCGTCCCCTAGCACCCCCAGGTCTTCCTGAGTTATTGCGCCCATATGTAACCATTCTAGCACTCTGAAAAGCCACCTGCTTCCCTTTAGATTTTCTAGTGACCACTTTCCAAGATTCTTCTAATTCCTCAGCTTGAGTAGGTGTGTTAACTGGAGTGACATCTAAGATAGGCTATACTACCAAGGGAGGATCACTAGCAATGCTTAGATCTACTTCCTTGATAGGAGCACCATCTTCAGATGTCATCACAACAAGAATGTCACTCCTTTCCGTCCGCCAAAATCAGACGCTAAAAACGCGGAATCGCTAGTTCTCCAAATAGCGTCCGCCTAGCAGACGCTAAATATTTAGCTTATGATATTTCGAAACTAGCAACCGTCAACAGCAGTCACTAATTAGCGACCGCCTTGGCAGACGCTAATGAGCGACCGCCAAAAGCAGTCGCTAATTTGCCTTGGCAGTTGCTAATTAGTGTCTGCTGTTGGTTAACATTATTGCACTTCTTTTTTTGCTTTTGGTTAACTAGTTAGCGAACCAAGTCATTACATTATTGCACTTTTTTTTTTTTTTTTTGCTTTTGGTTAACTAGTATTAAATGTAATAGCTTTTTGCTTTTAATTTATTGATATTAAATGTAATAAGATATGAAATGATGCAAATACCATACTTCTTTTATTAAGGCAAACAAATTAATCAATTCAATTATTATTGATAATAAATGTAGATACAATTAAAAAAATAAATCTAGAACTAAATTCTAGTATACTTAGAACAAAATCTAATACAAATCTCATATAATTACATGTACACTTTAAACTCCACAACAAAAATTTGGAACTCAAACGCAAATCTGATAACCCTGCAAATCAACAAAAATAAAGAAATTAACCAGAAAATAACAATTATTAACAAGAATTAAATGAATAACTAAATAAATCTGGAACCTATTTTGCCCCAACCCCCACCCGAGCCAGCCCAACCCACCACCCAGCCCACCCAAACCCTAACACAACCAACGACCCAGCCCCCATCACCCACCCGAACCCATCACCCAGCCAAAATTTAAGACAGAGGTGTGATTGTGTTTATGCATTCCTTTTAATACTGAAAGAGCAATGAAACATTTCATATCACATTGTAAATTGAACAAAGAAAAAACTTCATACACACAAACAGCTATCCCCTGAAATCTTTACACAGTTACATGCAAATCTGATACTTCTACATCATTTCCTCTCTCCACATTATTTCCTCGAGGAAACACTTAGATCATCATACTAACAAAAACCCACCAAAATTACAGATCCAATTACCTCATTCATCATCAAAACTAGATCCACAATCCACAATATAAACAAAACGTTGTGCTTAATACAATATCTTCTACATGCTAAGCATACTTCAAAGCAGCCTGGTATACCTTCAATTATCATACTTGAGCTCATGTTACTATGTTCACATCCTAGGAATTGCAGGAAACAGGAGCCAAAACATTGTGCATTATTTTCCATCATTGCATTTCATGTTCTTAACCTCTACACAATTCTTTAGACCAGACTCATGTACTGTACTTCTATATGACTATTGTATTAGCACGCGACGACTGCCTTTCTTTATCTTTCTTATATTAGTGATATCAAATCAACAATTATAGGTTGTATAATGTAAAACACCCACTAACAAATTTTTCTTCAAGGTTGGTCCAGTTCTTTAAATCTGAGGCTTAGATTCTGACCCAGTTCAAGGAGGCAAAAGCTAATATAGCTTTTCATTAGAAGGAAAAAGGATCCTCTGCCTTTTTCCTAATTAGTAACTATCATTGTTTTCTGAAACTTCATTGACACTTTTATCTGTAAATTTTTTGAATCCTTACAGCACAACAATGCACTCATTTTGTATAGAATCTAACAGCAAAGGTATACACCATACATGACCTAGTGCCTCCAAACACCCCCACCCCTTCATACAACTATTAGTCATCAATGCCTCCAAAGTAAGTCTAATATACTCTTCTAGTAAAAAAATTCATCCAACTCAAAATTAACAGGTGCAGTTGGACAAAATATATGCAATATTACCCATCACCGCATTTATATTTCAACTTTTCAATCACATCAACCGTAAGAGCTCCAAATCTTACACAATGAGCAAGTCTGTGTATGTTGGCTATTATCAAGGATTGCCACACTAATGCAATACCAATTACCACCCAACAACTTGAATGTTCATCCATATTTACAACAAGTGCACATTATTTATGTGACCCACGAAGAGTTAGGACAAAAATAACCAATTATTGCAATACACATTCAAATCCAACTTACTTTCCACTGAGTAGAACTTGTAGACATTGCAAAAATTCGAAAAAAAAAAAATTAAAACCCACATAAAATCTGTCATTTCTAATCATGGTCTCATACACAAGAACACATGATAAAATCTATAGAAAACTCGAAAGTAAATAAGAAATTAAGAATGAAGGTAAATACCAAATGCATGTCCAAAACTTAACCAAAGATTGAAAGTCACCATTGAATCTAAGAACCAGTGATGAATGCTGTAAATTTTTGAGCTTCTATCAATGGTGATACGATAATGGCAGGAAAAAACAACAAGACCATGAAGCATTGACCCCAACCCACCCAAAAACCCATCTGAAACCCTAACCCAAGACCCCAGACCCACCACGCTCGAAAACCCCCAAACCCAACCCAAAATGCGAAACCCTAACCCCAAATACCCAAACCACCCACGAGCCCAAAGCCCCACCCATCCGAACCCCCACACGAGCCGGAAAGCACCACCCTCCCAGAACAACCCCACGAACTGACCCACCCAAACCAAAACAACAGATCCAATCTCTTTATTTAAAACCAAAAATGAAAATCCAGAAAACGAAAATTAAGAAACCAAAAATTTAAAAAGCGAAAATTAAAAAATTGAAAATTGAAAAACGGAAATCCAAAAACTGAGAATTGAAAAACTGAAAATCCAAAAATGAAAATTCAAATGACAATTAAAAAGAAAATAAAATAAACTTGATAAAGAAGCGGCGGTGATGCTTGAAGACAACGATGATGCTCAGAGACAGAAGCGGCGATGATGCAACCAACGGAACAAAACCCTAACCACAACAACTGAACAAAAATGCCAGATCTAAACGAGAGAAATAACGAAAACCATAATTTTTCTGAGGAAAATGAATAGTTTGAGGGAGATGAAGAGTTAGACAGAGGAAAGAATTGAGGTGAGAGAATTGAGTGAGAGAGGATTTTATTTCTTATTAATAGGGGTATGGAGGTATGAACAGATGGTTTGGTCGATTGATTTTGGTAAGATGGATAAATTAGCGTCTGCCAAACGGACGCTAATTTACTTAACGGACGCTAATTAGTGTCCGTTTTTGTACGGACGCTAATTAGGGTCTGTTTACAAGAACGGACGCTAAAAACCAAGAAAGAAGACGTTAATCTGCGTCTGTCATATATCAGACGCTAATTTTGCATTTACCGTCCACTTAAACTGTCGGACGCTAAATTCAGACGCTAAAAAGGTGGATTCTTGTTGTGCTTGTTAACAACTTGTTCTGCATCCTTAGGAACAGGGGCCAAAAGGATAGGGTCAGTACTTGATTCTCCATGAATAGGTTGACTTGCAGCTTTAGGCACCCATTTTTGAGCAGGCTTACTTTCAATCTTCCTTTTCAACTCACAATTATGCCCTATCATCTGGCAGCGTTTACAAAATGCAGGAAGCCAGTCATAGATCACCTTTTATGAGAATTTTCTTCCACTTGGATCCTCTACCATTATTTCATTAGCTATAGCTTTTGTCACATCTATTTCCACAAGTATTCTAGCATAGGATACCCTTAACACCTTGGTGGTGCATTCATCAGCATAAATGAGACACCCAAGACACTCCCAATTCGACTTAATGAGTTATCACTCCAGCAGTTAAGGGGAAGATTTGGGAGTTTGACCCAAATATGAACCAACTTAAGAATTTCCTTATGAAAATCAAAATTAAATGTCCACTGTTTAACTATCGTAGGTTTTCCATAGAATAAGTGAGGTCCTGAATGGAGAACTGAGTCCCTGTCTTCTCTATTGCCTATTCGAACCACAAAATATCCTTCATCATGCTTGAACAAAGAAGGGGAATTAGAAATGCCCCATTGAGCTTTAATATAAGGATTCATAACAGTAATAGTCGGATTTTGACCCATAACATACATTATAATTGCATTCTCCCACTTTTCATTCATTTTCTCAACTTCATTTTTATCTAGTTTAGCTGTCATGGATCCATCAACAATGGTAGGAGCGATAAAACTTAACGTCATACCTTTATCAGACATTCTATTCTGACCCGTGAATCCTTGCCATCGTTTTTGAGCTTCTTCAACATGTGCAAAAGCAACAATCAATGGTGATTGTATAGGGTTCTCCTTAGTTACTGTTGCATTGCCCTGCTCTTGTGATCCTTCGCGAATCTCTCCTCTTATCTCAGATATGGGTCCTGTAGATGACCCAGGATCTAGCGAACCATCCACCAGAGCTGCCGTCTTCTTCTTCTGCCCCATAGCACCAAGGGGTGCACGATAGCTTTCACTCCTAAACGTGCGCCACTAGAGGGTTTTGGGAGGGATTTTTTTGATGTATTGACACTTGAAAGTTGAAACCAAGAAGAGGATGTCTTGAGGAGAATGGGATGATGAATTGATGTTAATTTACCCAAAAATTTGACGAGACTTATTATTTTCCTTTTTGAGGAAGATAACTCTATTTCTTCTACTTCCTTATATTTTAATCTCAAAATAAATCTTGCCCATTATGTACTTGGATTTGTAGAAAAATATTAAAAACTTGCATGCAAGAGATTTCAAAAGGACATATAAGAAAAGAAGATGAGATGAGCTCTTGTCTGCCCACTGGAATGACGATAGGGGAAGGAAGAAGTGGTTTAGTTAAGGACAGTGGGTTTTAGGAGAGATTTAGGATACAAATTTGGAAAAATTGATTCTAATAATCCAACCTTTGGGGCGTTTGCTCAAAATAATCCAACCTTTTGATTATTATTTAATAATCCAACCTTTTAGTTGTATCTGCTCATAATAATCCATGAAACCGGTAACCTGTTGAAGTTGTAAATTTTTTTTTTTCCATTTTTTTTTTCTTCTCTAACCCCTCCCTCCCTATCTCTCTTCCTCCCCCTTACCACCCTTTAGTCCTTTACTCATCACTTCACCAGGATCACCCCTCCCCTACCCTCC
Source organism: Beta vulgaris subsp. vulgaris (assembly GCF_026745355.1). Taxonomy (NCBI): domain Eukaryota; kingdom Viridiplantae; phylum Streptophyta; class Magnoliopsida; order Caryophyllales; family Amaranthaceae; genus Beta; species Beta vulgaris. The sequence goes on along the minus strand of NC_079207.1, from coordinate 34,509,785 downwards.
CTCACCCCCTCCCATCCCCAACCCCCACTGTGAGCACCCCGCCCTCTCCCCTGCCCTCCCCTACCCCCACTTTGAGCACCCCCACCAGCCCCTCCCCCATAGCAGCGCCTCCCCCTCCGCCGTATCCCTCTTCAAATCCCCCTCCCCCTCTAGCTCCCCCGCATCCCACTTCGAATCCCCCTTCCCCTCCCACTCCCCCTCCCGCTCCCCCGCATCCTTTCTTCGAATACCGCAGCAACGCCTCCCCCCCTTCGAATCTCTCTCTCTTCTTCTTACTGATGGTGGTGGTGGTGTTGTTTGGGGTGGGGTGATATGGGGGTTGTTGGCAGTGGTGGTGGTGTGGGTGAAATGCAGTTGGTAGTGGTGGTTGGTACTGCGGTGGGCAATGGTGGTTGGTACTGCGGTTGTGTGGTGGTGGTGGGGGGTTGTTGACAGTGGTGGTGGTGGGGTGAAATGGATATTGTTGGGAGTGGTAGTGGTGGTGGTGGGGGTGGGGTGTTGTTTGGTTATTTTAATTAAGATTAACATTAATTAATTAGATCACAACAAATCAGGGCAAGACACGTGTGCAATTAACCTATTCTAATGGTCACCTACCTGTTTCAACAGGTCACGGTGCATTGTTTGCGAATTGTCCTAAAAGGTTAGATTATTAAATAATAATCAAAAGGTTGGATTATTTTGAGCGAACAACCCAAAGGTTGGATTATTAGAATCAATTTTTCCTACAAATTATAATAAGTAATGGTGAATATGAGGAAGGTTAGAGTGGCTTTATCTCGTGGCTTTTACCCCTCTAATGAGCGTGTTTGGTCATTTCATCTCAAATGGTCAATCAACAAAGATTCAGATCTTCTCTTTGTGTTTTAATTTAATATTAATTATGCAATTTTCCTTCTTACTAGTGGCTTAGAGCCCCTACATGGTCTACCACCTTCCTTAAATGAGTTAAGGTTCTCTTACTTAAAATTTAAGTCCTTATGCTCTTCAAAGGTTCCTCTAATAATAATCTTCATACAAGTATATAATCTTCCCTTTTAACAATTAACCACTCTTAATTCTAATAATTTATCATATATTCTTTTATATGTAAATCACACATAACTAACATATGAGGGTATATAGTACTATGTTACACAACTTTCATTGGCTGCTTAATCATGTACTTATTATCGCACACAAATACGCAGACCAAACAATGTGAACTACTCGTATTTAATCGAAATTGTTATATAGGAAAAATATTTTACACATATCTTTATGCTCCCTAATTAAGTCATTAATCATATGAGTTATACTTTATTATTCACATTATACTTTCTAACTAGTTATTAGGTCTGGGATATGCCTCTGGTAAGAAAAAATTTCATTTATTAATATAATACTTTATGATAATAACACTAAATACAACTTAATCTAGTGGTTAAGACTTTAGTATATGTACTTGAGGTCTTGGGATCAAACCTATACTACACAATTCTAAAATTTTTTGTTGTACATGGATAACATAAACTAAAACTCCCTAGGGAGAGCGCCATGTAGTACAGTTTCTTGTTTATGCACGCCTTGTAATATATTTATATAGATCTTTCCTAATGCATTAGAGAGAAAAATATATAATTTCTTAATAACCCAACTTAATGACTTACTCACAAAAAGGAGCTTTATTAACAATATATAGATATCTCGTTCCACCATAAAACATTACACAAATCTCATAACACAAGCTACACATATTCATATGACATACCACAAAATAATATAATATTTTAGTTGTTATATTTTCTAACATGCTCTATTAGATACTTAACAATAAGGAAAAATTGTGAATAACCACCTGTCAGATACCCCTGTTTCAAAATAACCACCCCAATTTTATTTGCATTTAAATAACCACCTCTACTTAGCTTCACGTTTTTAAATACCCACCTCTTAACGGAAAAAGGTGACTCCGTTAACAGTGGGGCCCATTTTTTTTTACTGACCTAATTTCCCTCCAACAGACCACGCGTTTCTCACTTTTCTTCCTATTCTCTCTTTCCTCTCTCTTCTTTCTTCTTCAAACTTCAATTATTATTTCACCTTCCCCTCCCCATTTGAAATTCTTCATTTTCAAATTTTTCTACTCTAAACTGTAACTCAGTTTTTTACAATGAGAAGAACGTGTGAGTGACGCTGGTGTTACTGCATTGTGTCATCAGTGAAGTTGATTATATGCCCTAAACAAGGTAAAAAACTGAAACTTTAACCTTTATACTATACTACTCTATGTATAAAGTATTCAATTAAGTAATTAGAAGCTTGGTTAAGCAATTGCTTTTTCGTTTTTGATTGATTTTTAATTGCTGTTGATTGCCTTATGAAATTGGTAGAATCCTAATTTCAGTTTTACCCTTGCTAGAATGTCGAAATATCAAATTAGGCTTCAAGTTGGTGGGGATTTTGTGAAGAAGATTATTAAAGGTAGAATTTTTAGAATTCATAAGAATACAAGAAAAAAACCCTAATTTCCCCTAGATATATACATTAAAACCCTAGAAATTGCAAAGAACATACCTGAATTTTGAGCTTCAAGAGGAATCACAGTGGAATTGAAGTAAATCTTTGCCAAATTTGTTTAGATTAGGTTTGTCAATGTTACAGATATATAAATAGGTCAAAGTCGAGGAAAATTGGCGGGAAATTTAATAAAAAAACGTGTCAACAGGCCCCACTGTTAACGGAGTCACCTTTTTCCGTTAAAAGGTGGGTATTTAAAAACTTGAAGCTAAGTAGAGGTGGTTATTTAAATGCAAATGAAATTGGGGTGGTTATTTTGAAATAGGGGTATCTGACAGGTGGTTATTCACCAATTTTTCCTAACAATAATAAACATAATTGTTATGCTAATTAATTGAATCACTCGTCCTGAAGTCCTGCCGTATAGCAGGGCCATTACAATTGAGTTCAACCTCACATACAACATCTCATTATTCTCTATGGTGTGTCTATAAATCCAATTTCATGATCTCAATCAAATGCAATCTCTACATGACTTAATATAGGCACATTAAGGACAATCATTGTCCAACCTCACAAGTTTTGATCACGGGATCTCAAAAACATGCACATTTGAAGAAACAATGTATCTATAAGTCACATCTCATGACAATCCCGTTTCAGGACCTCAAACAAGTACAATCATTGTACTATTTAGTATAGATACAACATAGATAATCTCTATCCATCTTCACAAAGTTCGTCGAATCCATTAAGTCGTATCACTGAATTACACCAGTAAAGAGATGTGGATTCATTAAGAATAAACCGTTCAGCCTACCATCATATCATAAAATATGAACCTGAGCATGCCATCACACCCTTACCTCTTCATGAATAAGCACGAAACCGTGCATGATATAATACATAATGTTGCCATTGCTTCCACATGACAATGAAGGCATCTACCACTTCTCCTGAAGTATGCACCCAGGTGTCATCACCTTCATTTATTGTGTTAATTATATTTTGCATTCTTCTCAATTTGATGCTTTGGTGAAAAATCCTAGTATTCTCATCACCTTCAGTCAACCATCTTACTTTTGCCTTTAGGCTTAAGTACTCTGTATAAATTTTATGAGCTTGATGTTATGCACTTCAAACTAACTTTTCACCGTTGCTCAAATCTAAGTCAGTAGGGTTCAGATGAAGCTTTTTTTATTTTGATAGTTAAGTGTGAGTTGAGATTATCAAAAAAAAAAAATCATTTATATCCTAATTTTCCTTGAGTAGACTAGCTACACTAAGGACTACCAAACTACTTTACAAAGCTTCCAGCCAGCTTTCGTCACTATGACTAATCTTCTTAGGAATGACACTCAGACATCTATATTTCACATCTCCTTGTATTCTCTTTACAGTGTAATCTATACAATTAACTTTCCCCTCCCAAAAAGCTTGATTTCTAGCCTACCAAATGCAGTAAATAACAGCTTCTAGTGCAGCAGCTTGCACCATTCTTCTGAGCTTTGTGCCTCTCCTTCTGCTAACCAGGCAATGAAACAGCTGCTGAATGTCTTGACTGCTAGTATTAATGCCACACCATTGCTTAATTATATTAAGACATCTCCAGCTATACTCACAGTTGAAAAACAGATGTCTATGATTCTCCACTTGAGATTCACAGATCAAGCATGTGTCTATATCACTCACCCCCCAGCTATGTAGTTTGTCTCTAGTCTGTAATTTGCCTTGGATAACTAGTCAATTGCAGAATTGATGCTTGGGAACTCCCATTCTTCCCCAGACTGTAGTACTCCACTGGAGCTTCCCATATTCACCAGAGAGTTTATTGTAAACCTCAGTGATAGAGTAATGAGACATTTGCTGAATTTGGGCCTCAGTATAATACTCCTTCAATTTGTACTTTACACTACACACCTGCCTTCAATACCAGCTGCTAGTACTTTTTGGCACATATTCCCACCATGAATGTTGTTGAATATAAACAGCATGAATCCACTTGACCCACAGGTTACTTCTCAACAACCCATACATACTTGCCAACTGCAGCAATGTTCCATAAGAATATGTTTCTTATGCCTAGACCACCTGCACTTTTAGGAGTACAAACACCATCCCACTTCACATAGCTTGCCTTCAAGCTAAAATGATCTCCAGACCACAAAAATGCTCTACATATCTTGGTAACATCCTGTAGGACCTGTTTAGGTAGGACAAAAACATGAGCCCAGTATGAGTGTAAGCCGATCAATACAAAGTTGATGACTTGAACCCTTCCTGCAAAAGATATGTGTTTAGTGCTCCATGTTCTGATTCTAGCCACCATATTTTCTGTAAGATTTTCACATTCAGCAATAGAGATTCTTTTTGAGCATATTGGTACTCCTAGATACTTGAATGGCAAGTATCCCCTGGTGAAACCAGATCTATCAAGAGCTCTTTGGATATCCTCATCCTTCATTCCACTACAATACATTGCTGACTTATTTACATTAGCTTGCAGCCCCGAGGTTTCAGAAAAGAGTTTGAAGCCTCTAAGTATGAGATGTATTGAAGAGAATCACCTTTACAACATAGTAAGATGTCATCAGCAAAGCATAAATGGGTTAACTTCATAGCATTGCACTTAGGACAGAACTTGAAATCCTCTCTCTCTTACTCACCCTTTTCATAATTCTTGAGAGATATTCCATGCATATTACAAAGAGGAGGGGGGAAAATGGATCACCTTGTCTCAACCCCCTTTGAGAGGGAAAGTATCCATGCATTACTCCATTTATCATGAGAGAGAACTTAGGGGACCACACATATCATCACATAGCCAATGAACCTTGTAGGGAACCCTAAACTTTCAAGCATTTCTTTCAAGAAGCTCCACTCTACAGTGTCATAGGCCTTCCTCATATCTACTTTCATCATGCAACTAGGCCTACAACTTCTTGTACCACACTGTTTCACCAAGTCTTGACAAATCATGATGTTGTACATGATATATCTACTATGCATAAAAGCTCCTTGAGTGTCCATGATAATATCAGGGAGTACATCTCTCAGTCTGTTACATATTACCTTTGTGATACACTTGTATATCACATTGCAACATGAGACGGGTCTGTAATCACCAACATGACTATGGCAAATAGTTTTAGGTATAAGAGTGATTATGGTGGAATTTACCTCTGTTAACAGCCTTCCAGTTTGAAAGAAATCCACCACTGCAGCAATTACATCTTCCCCCACTATGTGCCAACAGTCTTTGAAGAATTGACTACCAAACCCATCAGGGCCTGGTGCTCTATCACCATGAATGGACTACAAGGCATGCTTAACTTCCTCCCCTATCACTGGCCTTAATAGGAATTCACATTAAGCCTGTGTCACCAGAGGCCCACATTGAACCACACTGCTCTTAACAGACTTCCTGTTCCCCATTCTAGATCCCAAGAGATATTCTCATAGTATTCCACGAATGCTGTATTGACTTGTTGAGGCTGATCCACCCAATCTCTTGCTTCATTATGAATGTTAAAGATAGCATTCTGCAACTGCCTTTTCTTGATGTTCTCGTGAAACATCTTAGTATTCAAGTCACCATCTCTCAGCCAATCACATTTTGCCTTCTGTTGCAAAAATTGCATATATATGTTATAAGCACTCTTATACTCTTTAGCAGCTTCTATTTCATGCCTCCTCAAAATCATGTTATCACGTTGCCTATGAAGTTGTTCTTGACATTGCTTCAATATCGAGCCTGCTTCATTGCCTTAGCTTGCAAATCATGGAATCCCTCTGCATTTAACTTTTTCAACACCACTTACAACCTTTTGAGTTTATAAACCACTCTAAACATCGGAGCCCTTGAAATAGGATTACTCTAGCTTTCAGACACTAGAGCTTTAAAGTTCTCAGCAGTGCTTTACATTGAGAAGTATCTGAGTGGTTTCCTCCCCAAACTGGGAGTTGGATATGAAGTCAAGATCACAGGGTTGTGATCAAACTCTCCTTCAGGATGAAAATGAGCTTCTGTGTATGGATATGCCTCTAGGCATGCAACATTACCCATCACTCTATCAATCTTGGAAAAGATTCTACTCTCAGCCTCTTGTTTATTGTTCCAAGTGTAAAAACACCCAGTGGCCTTCATATCCTCCATACTACATTGCTCCACACATCTCCTGAAATCAATAATCTCATTTGCCCTCAGAAGAGCTCTTATTCTATCATCCATATTTAACACATTATTAAAATCCCCCATCCATATCCAAGCATCTTGCATCACCTGAATCTGAGCTAGATCCATCCATAAATCCTTCCTACTACCAGCATCATTAAATGCATATACAAATATGCCATAGAAAGCTTTCCCAATCTTAGGTTCTATGTAACAGTGTATTAATTGACTAGTACAAAGAACAATATTCACATTAAAGAAATGAGGATTCCACATCAATACTATCCTCCCTCCATTATGACATTGTGAGTTGGATGTAAAAACCACCCACGACACACCCTAAGATAAAGATTCCCCATGTTGCCTACCTTTACCTTAGTCTCCAAGAGGCTAACCAGTCCAACAACAAATGTAGAAATGAAACCCCTGACCACTCTTTCCTTATTTGGACTGTTTAGACCTCTCACATTCCAACATAAAACCTTACTCATTTGGTGCTGGAGAGAATTCCACCCTCCACGCCTTATCAACACCTATTTCACACACCACATCTCCCATATTAACCTCCTCCAGTGCCAAGAACTGAAAAGAATTCTGAATGTTCACAAGGCTACTCTTCTGAGAAGGCATTATAGGTGGACTCACCACCTTCCTGAATCCCTCAATGTTAGTTTCAAAACTCTTCTATTGTGTCTTATCAACTGTAATAGCCTTCCTTTACCGCACTCTAGATTCATCCTTCTTATTACAATGCACACTTAGGTGCCCAAATTGTTTACAATTTTCACATTTTTCATGCTTCCACTCATACACAACATCAATATGCACAACATTCTCCTCCTCATTCACAAAACATACATGATCAGGGAGCACTTGATTAACCTCAGCTTCTATCAGCACACGAGCAAATTGTAACCTCTCTGTCTTTGAAGTAGCTTGATCTGTCTTCAAGACCTTCCTAAGTTGGCCAACAATCTTGAATAAACTTTTCTCCCCCCAATATTTGATATCCAGCTTGTGAAGCTGAATCCACATGGGCACAATATGCAACACATCCTTTCCTAGTCCATCTCAGGAGACGACACTTTCATGATTACAGGTTTCTTGTCAAAGAATTGAAATCCACCATGTAAAACTGCATCCCTACTCTCTATAAACGTGAATCACACAATAAACATCCCCTTGCTTATACTTGCCACCTTATCCACCCCTAATTTCTTCCAAATTCGACGTATAAATCCCTCCATAACATAAATTGGTGGATTCGCACCCACAACATAGCATATAATAGAGGAATTCTAGAAATCAACCTCAACTTGAATATCATCCACATTGATTTTAACATATTTATCAATTACATCATTTTTCTCCATGTTATGATGTGTTGCATCACATTTATCAGCGCAATCAACCACATTATTGTTATTAATCACAACATATGGATCATTCACTTGCACAGTATCAGGTGAATTTCGATTACCTGGAGAAATCTACAAAACAGGGGTTGTTGAACCAGTAGCCAATTGCTTCGATTTAATTGTAGTCATCCATTCCGAGAACTGGTATCTAACTTCAGATTGTTGTTGTAATTGCTTCAATGATGATTTTGGCGACAAATTCTAACCAAGATTCACTAACTCAACATCATTAGAATTCTCAAAATCCAGAGCCTGAACTCCGAGAATTTCATCCATCGCACGAGTTTTCTTCGCCTGAGATGATGAAGGCACATTCAGATGAAGCTTCTCCAAAGATTCTTTCAAGTTATGACGGGCTTAAGTGTAGTTGATTGACACGTCCCCAAACTTCTCTGCATTCAACTTCTTTATGTCTCTTTTCAATAACTTAAGCTTGTTAACTATTTGGAACATTTTACTGCCTAATTTGCTGCTGCCAAACTCTTTCAACAACTGAGTGAAATTGGGGAGCCCTACACCACATATTGAAAAAATGAAATGGCTTCTTCTTTGCATCATTCTGATAAGATTTGACCAAAAGAGGACAATGATCATATTCTCCCTCAGGGAGAAAATAAAAGAACTTCAACATTAGGCTAGGCATTAAACCATTCCTCATTTCCCAAGGCTTTTTCTAGCATGCAAAAAATCATATCCACCCCTTCTTATAGCTGACACATTTCCATACATTGTTGCACATCTATTATCTCCCTGTGTCTAACAGGCTAGCCCAATCTCTCATCCATCTTCATTAGGGAATTGAAATCACCTAAAATAAGCCAAGGTTGATTCACATAGCCAAAGCTTTTAGGATCATTTCATAGACCCTCTCTTTCAGCCCTACTATTCATTCCATATTTGAATTTACACAAAAACTTCTGGCCACCATTCACAATTCCAACCTCTACATGAATTAATTAACTAGTGCAAATTAAACACTAACATTCATTGTTGTAGGATACCAAACTAAGATGATCCTTCCATTCCCATGCCAAGGATTATTTTCGTAATGCACCACCAAGGATAAACATTCAGGTAAAACTCACCTCAAGCATGAGCTTTCACCTTTGTCTCCAAGAAACTCAATAATCTAACATTATGAGAAACTAAAAAATTTCTCACCTCTATTTTCTTTCTTCAACTGTTTACTCCCCTAACATTCCAATAAGCAATATTATTGATTCATGATAGGAGGCTCCCCCTCCTCATCATGAATGTCCAAATTCTCCTCACAAACATGTTCAAGATTTTGTCTGTTGTCTTCTTCCAATTCTACATCCTCTATGTCCATTATATCCCCCAAAGCAGCAAAGGTATTGATGATAGCCACATGTTGAGGTCTATGAGTAGGTGAGACAGGACCCTCTGTAACAGCTTGAAACTCATTTGCATTCTTCATTAGGCTAAGTTTTCTTAGGTTTCCATTGTTGCTGACCAACCTTATTACTCTTCATTTTACAATCATCTATCACATGGCTTATACCATTAAATTTACCACATATAAAAGGCCTCCATTCATACACATCCTCCTGTTTCTTCATCACTCCTTTTTCATTTTTAAATTCAATACAATCAGGAAAAAATCTGGTTCATACTAGACTCAACAAGAACTCTAGGATACAACAGCTTATCTTTATTTTGTGTTGCTTGATGTGACTTCAAAGGTTTACTATTTCCCGACACAAGTTTGAACATAAATTTCTCTCCCCAATATTTTAATTAAATCAAGTGCAGGCAACTGAATCTATATACTTACAGCTTTAATTCTTCATTCTTGAAATCCATATCAACATGCCATTTTTTCATAATTAATGGTTTTTTATCGAAAAATTGGAAGACTTCATTCTGAATTACATCACGTTGCTCAATTGAATGAAATCTAACTAGAAATATTCCTTTATTGACCACTACAATCTTCTCAATTCCTTTTTTTTCCCAAATTCTTCTCAATAAACCTTCCATAATCGAAAACGGAGGGTTAGCCCCCACAACATAATAAATCATGGAAGATTCCCAATAATTACTCTGGTCTTGAATATACTCAACATCGATTTTAACTGCAGGTTTCACAGGCTTTTGAGAATTCAATTGAACTTCCTCATATTCAGGTTAGAGAGTTCGAGGTTTTGAGTTAACTATTTCACTAGCCTCCAATCTCTTTTGTGTATTCTTCATGATTGTGAGCCATTCAGACATTTTCCACGTATCAGCATTTTGTTTTTCTAACTCTATCAAGGAAATCTTAGATGAAAGTGGTCGATTCAATTCAGGGGTTTGAACCTTCAATTATTGAGTTCCATGGAGTTCCGCCATCGCTTTTTGTTTTTGACCTTCAATTGGACTCGTAGCCCTTCTTATTCACTTTAGATTGACTCTTAGCTTGCGAATTCTTTCACTTTGCTATTGATCTTCGTGTCATGGCGACGGCGCGGGATAAGAGGAGGGTCTCTTATTATGCACCAAAAAATTATGGGAAAGTCTTGAGATCTTTTGATATTTTTCACCTAAACCTTTGACATGAGGAATGCTAACCACCAGAAAGTCAAATATAAAACACAATAGTATACACTAATCATGACTCCAATTTAGGCAAATGAGATAAGTTCATTAGAATCAACACACTTGATTCTCCAAAAAGATTGATAAGCGCCTAATTTAATCTTCATTCACCAAGATTAGTCTTTGGATGTCTTTTATATATTATTTTCCATTGTTGTTACCTTTTAAATTGTTATTAGTTTTCTTCTTGTATATTTTACATTTGCTTATTAACTGAAGGTTAATATTATTTTGTTTTGTGATTAGGAATTTTTGGCACCAGTCGTCTTAATTATCAATCGATAACATATGAGAGTCCAAAGAAATTTAGCCAAATTATATGTGTTGGTCCAACTACAATAACTCACTACTCTAAAATCACCAAAGATAAAAGGGAAAAGGAGGAGCAATTACATAAGCTAAAGGATGAGTGAAACCAATCACACATGAATTTCAAGTTGCAACAACAAAAATAAACCCTTGACCATCTTCTCTTTCCTATTTCTTCTCGCACAACAAGCAACAAGAAAAATATGAAGTTTCTTCTATTTTCTCAATCCATGCAAGAAGACAGCAATGAGGAAGTTATTTCCTCATTTTCAAGATTTGATAGCTCATTCACGAGTCCAATTTAGGGAATATAAAGCAAATCCAATTGTTTCTTTGTTTTTCTCTACAAGTAATTTCCTTAAAATTGATAATCGGAAGATTAAAATTTTCAATTAGGTCTATAGACCCCTAATTTATACGGAAGGAACACACACAAGTATATATACATAGTAAAGGTTCTATGAGATAGTGAAGATATTGCAAGTTCAATTTATGGCTATAATGTTGAATGTGTATAAGAAGTTGCATGATCATTCTTCATGAGTGGAATTGAGGGTAGGGGCTATGTCTAGCATATTTCCGACCTCTTAATTTATATTAGTTACTCAAGTATAATTTCAAACCTCTTAATTTATGTTGATGTGATTTAATAATGTATATATTAGTTTTATATTCTTTACGTGTATTTTTGTTACTAGTTAACTTTGAGAGTTAGGAATTTTTAACAATCTTTTCATACAATCGATCCTTTCTTACCCTTTTACTACTTTTTTTATATTTTTCAGGTTAAGATATGTATTATAAATTATTAATTTGTATACGGTATATAGCACGTATCAAAGACACAATTATGGGGTTTAATAAATGCAAGAACATAAAACTTGAGTTGCAACTATCAAATCTAGTAGTCCACTGGACTGAACATAGTCAACAAATTTAAGAATTTTCAAGAGTACTACAAAGCCACTCCAAACAATAAAATGCACAAAATTATATAATATATATAAATGCAATAAGCAGAAGCAAACATCTCATAACTCAAAAAATTAACGCAAGGATTCCCAACAACATAAGCTCCCATGGAAGTTTTAGTCCTCCCCACACTCACCAAAGTGAGTCTAACTAACTAACTTGCTAGTCCCAAATACTAACTTACCACTAACCGGTACAACAGTTGCCAAAACATGTGTATATAAATCAAATGCCAATGAATGAGGCACATAAAATAAATTATGCAAATAAGCTAGACTTGAAATATTAGCAATAAGAGAAAATGGGAACTTCCCTTTCACCAATCCTGTTGGAGGTGCTTTGGATTTTACATAGTTTCCACTCTTCCAACTCTCGTTTGCTTCCTTGAATGTCTCAACCTCTAACTCAACCCCCAAATTGACTAACATGTCACCAAATATAAATAGATACATAAATAATTTATGTATTATGTTCGAGTTTGACAATATTAAATCCGAGAGGAAACTTCCCTTTTGAGCTGCTTAGGTCACTCGAGTTTGTTCAATCGAATTTTCATCGTCAGATGCTGTTATCTTCCGCTTCAAAGTTGCTTTAGCTACCAATCTTTGCTAAAATCCATCATAACTAGTTGGACACCCCGAAGCACGTCACTTACCATCTCCTCGAGATCGAGTTTGAACGACAGAACCAATTCTCAAGTAGTTTCAGATATCCAATAATAAGAGCACAGTATTACTATTGCATCACCATCACATCCACTAAGCTCGAGAAGTTAGAGGTAATAAGAAAAATACGCACCAAACAAGCTTTATCCTCCACAACAACATGTTGATTTATCAACTAGCTAAAGGTTAAATAATGTTAGGGATCGAATTATTCTTGCGTGGTACCAAGATGCATGATGAAGATGTGTTATTATGCTCGATTAAGTGGCAGCATTTAATTGGTAAGTAGGAAAGCAAGCAGATCCATAACGTGGCAAAGTAGTTCAAGGATCCCTATTTCTTGGGAAGATATGCGCAATATGGATAGAGATGTGGGGAGGCCTCTAACTATTACAAGCAGACGTTCTCATCTTCTCCCAACAAAATAGGATCTCAGCCAATAAGAAGTTGGGACAAAAACAACTACACTCCAACGTCATTGTGATGATTTTAGTATACATATTCTGTTAGTTCGAATATTGTAGATCACTCACTACTCTCCCACTCTAGCTAATACTTCTACTCTCTCGCAAATTCAAGCAACTTAGTGAATTGGTGGGATATCAATCCTCCTGTGGTTTTTCCCTATTTGCAATGGGTTTTCCACGTAAAACTTGTTGTGTTCTTCATTTTATTTCTTCCAACTTTATTTCGTGCAATTAATTTGTTTATATTTCACAAGCTAATTATCAACCCCTTACTCCAAACAAATAAGCCTTATTGTGAAATTTGCCCTAAACAATTTGGCGCCCGCCGTGGGGCTGGTAATTAAAAAGCAATCCTAGTACTCCATCAATTTGTCGCAAAGCATGTCTGGAATCGATGCTGATGAATCGTCGTCAACTCCCAAATCGCCTGTCAAGGTGCCAGGGCAAGAAGCCATGGACCAAATTATGGGAGCCAGTGACAAAATGAAACAATCTCTCAGAGATGAGATTGAGACGCAAGGCGCCCAGCTCAGGAAGGAAACCGAGGAGCTCTGATCCCAAATGTTGTCCAACGTGTCCAATTCTCGCAAGCACTAAAGTGATATCGGCAGCATAACCAAGCAACTCGACATGGAGGATCCCATCCATGAAGATGACGAAGACGTCATGCTAGAGCAAGGAGCGCCAGCTGGCGGCAAGTATCCTAGCTTGAATGGCCAAAACACTTATGAGTGGGTCTCCCCATTTAAGGAAGATGCTGGCAAGATACAAGATCAGCCGCCTCAGGAAGATCCATCACTCAAAGTAGCCGCTGAACAGCCTAAGCCGATACCAGGGGACTCAAGCCAGCAGCCTATGCCCAACGTTGCAAAAGTCGTAACATCGAATGTCAGCAGATCCCTTGTACGAGCATCTCTGGCAGGTCGAAGAGATGATCCTCAAGATTCCTGGTGTGCCAAGGCCCGTAGAGAAATCTGCCCTGACCATCTATGCGAACTCACCATTTGCGGATGCCATTGCTTTGGTAGAGATTCCGAAGTGTTTTACTATTCCTGCTATGAAGTTGTATATAGAACGACGGGTCCCAGCGAGCATGTCGCCCAATATAAGCATAGAATGATCATCATCCCGGTCCCACGCGAAATGCGTGAAGCTTGCATGTGCAAGGGCTTTAGTGCAACTTTGTCAGGGCCCACTCTTCAATGGTTCATTAACTTGCCTAATGGTGTGATTTTGACTTTTGCAGGTTTGATAGACATATTCAATCTCCAATTCGCCAGCAGTAGGCGCCTGGAAAAGTACGACAACGATTTGTACCGTGTCGTGTAAAGATATGGTGAACCGTTATGGGACTACCTCAACAGGTTCTATCGTAAAAAAGTCTCCATCCCAAGATGCGATGCTCCTACCGCCATCGAAGCTTTCCGAAGAGGTTTGCTAGAAGAGTCAGAGTTGTATAAGGAGATGACGAAGTATCCTTTCCCAACCTTTAAAGATTCCTAGGAAAAGGCCCTCACGTAAATCAATTTCAAGGAAGATGTCGATACTAGAAAAGGCGCCATAGAATTGGATCGAGGCGAGAGAAAGGCCCCAGCCAAAAACAACCGCCGGGACAACCGATATCAAACATATCACAAAGATGCTGTGCAAAATATCAACGTCGCAAATTCGAATCACCCTCAAGGAATCCGAGAATATAACTTCAATGTCAGTCCCGCAGGACTACTCAACAGCCTTGACAAGTTAGGAGATGTGGTCAGATGGCCCAAGAAGTCAGACAGGCCCTCGAACAAGTAGGATTCATCAAGATGGCCATACAACAGACGAATGCATTACCCTCAAAAGAGAAGTTGCTCACCTGCTCTGGAAAGGATTTTTGAAGGACCTCATGACTGACAAAGCCATAACAACCTTGCAGCGCGAACTGTCAACTTCAGAAAGGTCGCCAGCTCCCCCGCAACCTTCTAGAATTGGTAATCTCATTTCAGGTGGATCAGACGTGTACGACCTAATGTATTAAGCTGTAAAGCATCATGCTAAGGAAAGCGCTATGGAAAAACCAGTCGACGTGTGCATAAAAGGTATGGTAGATTGCATACCTATATCTATTGATGAAGAAGATGCAGCAAACTTGGCAGACCCGCATCACAACGCGATCGTTATCTTGCTCACAATTGGAATCTGCCTTCTGAGGAGAGTGCTCGTAGACAATGGCAGCTCAAAAAATATCATCATGTTAGACGCCCTCCAAAGTATGGGGCTACGACAAAGTAACATCATAAAAAATTCCACAACAATGCTTGTAGGATTCAGCGGCGAAGCTAAGCAATATACTTGGTGAAATCACCTTGCCCAATTATGCGCAAGGCGTCAACATCCAGGTAAAGTTCCTAGTTATTGATTGCTTGTCATCCTACAATGTCATTGTCGGCAGGCCATGGATCCATGATATGAAGGCGGTGTCGTCCACTTACCACCAAAAAACATAAGCTATTCTCAAAGGCAGAATGGTGGAAAGCAAAGTAAGCAAAATTTCATAAAAACTACCTCCCTTAGGAGAAGCAAGAAATCAGTTCCTAACATTTTGCTCCTAGCAAGCTGAATAAGCGTACAAATTCAAGTTGCTCCTATGAGCAAATACGAAAACACACTAATATATCTCAAACCTTGCTTCCATGAGCAAGTAAAGAAAACACAAAGTAAAATATTATTTTAAATCCTAAGCAAAAAGCAATAAGTATTAAACGACGTCATTCTAGGGCTGGTCTGCATCAACATCAATAGGCTGGGAGTGGGCGCCAACAATGGAAGCTGCAGCATGAGTAGACGCAGCATAAGCGACGTTCGCCAGCGAAGATGCAGCCTTCATGTTTTGGCTTAGCCTTTTTGTAGGCCAACCTCTTTGCAGCATAATCCCATTCCAAATGCTTACCAGCACCATACTTCTCCATAGCCTCAATCCTGGGCAAATAGAGCTACATGCAAGTATTGTCGAGAAGCTCGTTAACTTTCTCCTCTTTTTCCTCAACATCCTTCTCCACCTCTCCTTCAAACGTTGTACCTCTTCCTACTTCATCTTCAGCTTTTACAACCAACATTGCATCTTCCCTCAGTCTCTTCTTTCTCCTTGGTAAGCATGAAAACTTTATTGGTCAAGTCGGATAAGTTTTGGTGTGTAGCAATGAAACCTTGTAAGCACTAAAAATAAAGATGCGCCAGAAGTCAGTGTGCGGGAAAGCGAGGAAATGGTTGCATGAGCAGGTAAAATAAACCTGGACAGACAAGCTGACATGCTAAGATGCGATAGCAGCAGGTGTCATGGTCTCATGGCGCAACTTGGCAGCAAGGAACTGTAAGCTTTTGGCGCTTTGCCATATTGGAGTCGCTTCAGCAGAAATAGAGCAGAAGTCCTCAGGTGTCTCGATCTCTACGCTCTTCCTCTTGTGCCCAGCAAAACTCGTCTCCCTGTGGATTGATTTGTATTTGCCAGTTTCTGCTAAACAAAGACCGTGCACTTGCAGTATATATTTTAAAACTCATCAAGTTTTTGGCGCCATTGTCGGAGAGACAACTAGTTTCTATAGCTTTTTAATTGATTATTTGAGTTGTTTCTTCTGTCTCATTAGAACTTCAAGTTCCAATCGAGGCAATCTCACTACACATTTTTCTTTGTTTCTTTTATGCCCAGGTCTAAAAGAACAGATACTCCAGTTCCAACTATTTCTGATCTTGAGAAAACCCTCCGGCAACTTAAGAAGAAACAAAAGGAGAAGAAGTCTGCCAATTAGGGAAAATCCACGAAGAAACAATCAGAATTGATCATGCATCCTAAGTCATTGAAGTCTTACGGGGTACCTTCCCGTGGCAATGTTCCCACAATCCCTACTATGCCTGACATACAAGCAGACAACTTTGAAATTAAACCTGCCCTCATTAATATGATCCAATAGAACCAGTTTGGAGGGCATCCATCTGAAGACCCTGCAAATCATTTACAACTGTTTCAACAACTCTGTCGTACCGTTAAGCACCAAGGGGTCACTCCTAATCAGTTGAAGGTCATGATCTTTGAATTCTCATTGAAAGACAAAGCTAAAAAATGGTTGAATGATGTTACAACAACTGAATGAAGTGCTAATTTTGAAGCATTCCTGAAAGAATACTACCCTCCTACCAAGACTGCAGATATCAGGCATAAGGTTGATACCTTCCAACAAGAACCTGATGAGACATTGAAGGAAGCATGGAATAGGTGCAAGGACCTGCAAAGATAATGCCCAAACCACAATCTTGACAAGTGGTTCATCACCCAAGAATTCTATAGTGGTCTACAACCTCATATTAAGAGTACAATTGATTCATTTGCATGGAGTGTTTTCCTAGATAAGAGGGTGGATGAAGGGTACAATTTTCTGGCCAACTTAGCAGCAAATGATCATAGTTCTTCCAGGGTATTACAAAGAAAAAGTTTGATGCTGATGTATATGCCATATGGTACTTCCTAAGTAGCCCAGTAGAGCATAAAAATGGATGCACTAAAATCTTCGTAGTCTAGTACTCCTCCTATGAGTATTAATATGATGTCTTCCATAGCTCCTATTACCTCTTCTTACTATGAGGTGTGTGGTGTTCAAGGCCACTTTGGTTATGATTGTTGCTACAATCAACCTGACCCGCATCAGATGGAGTATGGAAATGCTTTTCAATTGAGACTTCCACGCAAGCCATACTCGAACACATACAACCCATGTTGGAGGGATCACCCCCAATTTTTCTTACAAAAGCAATAATTTTAAGAACCCTCAACCTATACCACAAACTTCTTACCCTCAACCTACTAGAGAACAATATTATCAAGGGGCTCCTCAGAATTCGCCTCCTGATTTCAGTAGGCCATCACACCAAGGCTATTAGCAGCAACCTTCTCAAAATGCTAGCTCGTTTTCAACCTACTTTGTCTGATCTGATGAACATGATTGTTTATGTGAAACAAAGTCATGATGAGAGCATCAGGGAGTGAAGAACACTACCAAACACTTAGAGACTCAACTTGCTCAGGTGGCCGGAAATAATGCATTCAGGCAACCAGGTTATCTACCGGCGCAATCGATTCCCAAAGAAACTACTAATGCTGTCACTCGTTGAAGCAATACACAATATGATTCTCTACCTATGTCTACTGATGATTCACCAGAATGATGTAGTGGATGAAAATGAAGGTGAGGATAGCTCAAAAACTAAAATTGGACGCCTCATATCTGAACGTGGCATCCAGGTGGACAGAGCAAAAATTGAGGTGATTGAGAAACTTCCTCCTCCTGTGAATGTCAAGGAAGTGAGGAGTTTCCTGGGTCATGTGGGGTTCTATCGTAAATTTATAAAAAACTTTTCAAAAATTGTGAAACCCCTTACTCAATTGTTGCTCAAGGATGCCACTTTTGATTTTACTGATGCTTATGTAGAGTCTTTTGACAGGATTAAGGAAGCATTGATCACTACCCCTATCATACAACCTCCATATTGGAGTCTTACTTTCGAGATCATGTGTGATGCCAGTGATTATGCAGTTGATGTTGTGCTTGGCCAGAGTAAGAACAAGGTCCTCTATGCTATTTGCTATGCCAGCAGGACATTAGATGAAGCCCATGTCAAATATGCTACAACAAAGAAAGAGTTATTAGCCATTTTCTATGCTCTTGACAATTTTATGACCTACCTGAGTTCGAAAGTGATTCTTCACAAACCGACTGTAACACCCCGTAATTTTAACCCTTTTATTTTTGGTGCTTCTTTATATTAAAATGATATTTTTTTTAAAAAATAAATAATTTATTATTTAAATTATTTTGGAACGTGTTGTGAAAATGTGTATATATTTTTATATTTTGTGATATATTTATATATATACGGTTATTTCACCAAATACCCCCGACAAATCAAAAAATTCACAATATACCCTTAATGTTTCAACAATTCACCATATACCCCTAACTTTTCATTTTTGTGCACCATATACCCTTTTTCTAACGGACGTTAGGCTGCCGTTTGCTTTATTTACAATTTTGCCATCATTATTCACTAACCCTAATTTAAACCCTAATCCCTAACATCTAAACCTAACCCTAAAATCCAAACCCTAACCCTAAAATCCAAACCCTAACCCACCCCCTCCCCTACACCTGCCCCCCACCCTACCCAGCCCCCACCCTTCCCCTCCCCTCCCCACCGCCGCATCACGCTCCCTCTCCCCTCCCCCTCCACCGCCTCTACCGTCGCAAGCCTTGCAGCCCCTCCCCTACTCCCTCACTGTCAATTTCTCGAAGGGTTGTAAAATCTCCGGCGAAGCAGCGACACAACGCGAGGAAGTAAAGCTCCGGCGAGCGGGAAAATCGATGGGGTGGGGGTTTAGCGTTCGAGGGGGAGGGTGGGATTTTTTGAAGGGTTGTAAAATCGGGGCTGGGAAATCGACGGGGTTGGGAAGTCGGTGGCTGGGAATCGGCGGTGAGGGTAGGGGCTGGGAAATCAACTGGGAAATCAGCGGGGAAATCAGCGGGGAATGGGTGAGGGGAAGCCGGCGGTGACAGACGCGCAGGCAGTGGGGAAGGCCGGCGGTGGGGGAGGCCGACGGTGGGGGAGGCCGGCGGTGGGGGAGGGGGAAGGGTAGGGGCTGGGGTGGGGTGGAGGGGAGGGGGTGGGGCTGCCAAAGAGGTAGGGTTAGGGTTAGGGTTTAGGGGAAGGATTAGGGTTGAATTAGGATTAGGGTTAGGTTAGATTAGGGTTAGGGTTTAATGATGGCAAAAACGTAAATAAAGCTAACGGTGGGTTAACGGAAGTTAAGAAATGGGTATCTGGTGCACGTTTTCGAAAACTCAAGGGTATACGGTGAATTGTTGAAACATTGAGGGTATATTGTGAATTTTTTGATTTGTCGGGGGTATTTGGTGAAAAAACCGATATATATATATATATATATATATTGATTTATTTTAAGTTGTTAGTTATTTATTTTAAAGGTTATATTAGTTTCTTTATTTATTTAGGCGTTTAGGATGCAGTTTTGTCATGTAGCGTTTTTGTAACGTTGTTGGCATGACTTGGGTGATGAAATGTTGCATCGCATGTGGCGTGTCATGCTGGCCAAAAATCAGCAATTATGGAGTGGAGGATGAAGAGTTTTGGTGCTTATTAAGCTAACCTTTGAATCTCTTGTAACCGCTCATTTAATCCCTCATTATCATTCTCCTAAACCCTTCATTTTTCCTTGAGAAAAAATTCTGATTTTTATTAAGAGAAGTTCAGCATCATTCTCATTTAGCCCACACCGTTTTCAAGAAAAGAGAGAAAAAAAGAAGAGGAAAAGAATAGAAATGTTCAACCCGGTTTTTCCTGTCACACCTTCACAAAAATACCGTAGCCGAAGATCTAACCGTTGAATCGCCTTCAATTTTGGGCAGAAGGTTTATAACATCTTGTTCTTAACTTTTACCGGAGCGATTTAGAATTCCAGCGTTTGATCACTGGAAATCATGGTCAGAACAGAGCAGTGTGAAATAAGAGTTTTCAACGTTTAAGAAGAAAATGCCTAGTGACTTGTTGCTACAGTTATCATTCATGGAGCAATTGGATTGCTTGCATATTTTTTTCGAATCCCTTTAGACTCAGCTCTCCTCTCGACGTCCAGGTAACTAGCGTTATTCTAGTTCGATAGGGAATAGATTTTGAACTTAGGGTGTTAGAATCACGTTAGAATCATGCTAGGTGGAACTTAGGTGATTGTATGCTTATCGTTTAATGTAGTATCATGATTAGGATGTTGTTTTGTGGTCTCTTTTCATGTATTGAGCATGTTGTTGCGATCACGTTGTTGGTTTTGCTAGTTGGTTGTTGTTAAGTTTGATGTTGGATATTGTGATGGTTTTGATGTAGCATGATTTTGTGTTTGTGAGGGAAATTGAGGAATTGTTGGGATTTGATGATCAGTCTCAAGCTAGGGTGTTTGTTTGGTTGTGTTAGATGTGAAATGGTTTTGGGTTGGATGCTTGAGATTGAACGTATGCTCCACGGACAAAGCAAGGGTGTACGAGCACAACCCGCAAGCCACGAGCAGTGATCGCTCGCGACTCTCGAGCAGGCTCGCGATCCGCGACGCCCATGGTCGCACCTTGCGACGAGGGACTGCCCTCCTTGGTTGTGTTTTATTGATTAATTTCCCTTTGAGCTTACATCATGTTTATATGTTGTGTGTTGGGTTTATGCATGTATGTTAAGTATGTTTGAGTAGGTTTGGGTTGGTATGAGTTATTATATTAAGGGAATGTGCACTATTTTGTTGGGTAGCTGATGTCGTTTGTTTTGATGAGTGTTGAGGGCCTATACTTTGAGTTGTCGACATCGAAATGCTCGGGAGAGGATAACACTACCCTTAGCATCTCTTCGCCAAGAGTTATGTACGGGGAATATTGTGACTTAGTCATAATTGACTTCGTACCCAAACTTAGATGACGTTTTTTGTTATATGCCTTAACATGTACGTTTTGATGTCTTATGGATTTGATTTGCTTGTATACCTTGCCGTGTATACATTTGAATGTTGGTTATTTGGATTTTGTGTATACCTTGTCGTGTATACCCACGTTTGAACGTTGTTGGATTTCTTTGTATGCCTTGTCGTGTATACATTGTTCTTTATTTGTGTTTGATTGATCCTATGGACGGCATGGTCCTAGGAATTTGGGTTTGATTATCTTAAGGGCGGTATGGTCCTAGGAATTGGTTACTTAACCTTGAACGATATGGTCCAATGGTTCACTCACGGGTGGTATGATCCGTAGAGTTTTGTTATTTGGAAAGGCGGCATGGTCCTTGGATATGGAACGTAGGCCTTGGGCGGCATGGTCCAATGAGTCTACTCACATACGGCATGGTATGTTGTGTTGATCTTGATGGTGTGTTTGATTGTGTTTGTTGCATGGATTGACTTGGTTTTTAGCGTTGAGCTTTCTTATTATGCATTTTTGTTGCTTGTGACTTGTTGTACCTCGTTGAGAGCATGTTATCTTGGTGATGTACGTCTTTGGCGTTGCTTCTAATTTTTTTAAGTTTATTATTTGTTCCTATTTGGGCTGGGAGAACTGCTAGTTACTCCCCACTGATTGTGGATGTTTGTTGTATATTTTGCAGGTTACGTTGATGGGAATCTTCTTTGGTTTTTGGCTTGGGTTAAGATGTGAGCATTAAAATGATAGATGTTTTAGGCCTGGACTTTTAGTTAGTTTAAGAGTTAGTTTTCTCTTTTAGATATTACTCTAATTAATTTAATTTATTTATACCATTTACTTATGTTGGTTTATCACTTAGTTATTTAAATGCATTTCTTGTAGTAGTGACATTCCCAGAAGACGATGCTTCCGCCATCGTCCTTTTAATACTATTATTATTTCTTTCTTTTAAGCTTTGAAATTCTGGGGTGTTACACCGACCATGCGGCACTGAAATATCTATACGATGGATACTCTTATTACAAGAGTTTGATTTGGAGATCCGCGATAAGAAGGGTGCTGAGAATGTAGTTGCTGATCATCTCTCTAGATTGAGATTTGAGTCAAGTACTGATGGTCCCATAGATGATTCTTTTTTTGGATGATCATCTTTTTGTTGTGTCTACTCTCCCCATGGTATGCTAATTTTGCTAACTATTGTATGGTGGTTCTCATCCTCCTGATTTGACTTATCAACAGCGCAGGAAGTTTATCATGATGCCGAGCATTACTATTGGGAAGACACACTCCTATACAAGAAGTGCTCAGATGGCTTGTTCAGAAGATGTGTTGCTGTTTGGGAGATAGTTGGGATTCTACAGCATTGTCATAGTATGCCTTGTAGTGGGCATCTGGGCTCACAAGCCACAACTTATAGAGTTCTACAAAGTGGTTTCTACTAGCCTACTATTTTCAAAGATGCCCGTGTCGTTTGCCTTTGCTGCAATGAGTGTCAACAAATGCGAAATATTTCAAATAGACAGGAGATGCCACAAATGGGAATTTTGGAGATTGGGCCCTTTGATGTGTGGGGCATTGATTTCATGGGAGCTTTCCCTTCTTCTTGTGGAAACAGGTATATATTGGTAGCAGTGGATTATGTGACTAAGTGGGTTAAAGTTATGGCTTCACTTACTAATGATTCTAAGGTAGTCATGAAGCTCTTCAAGAAGATTATTTTTCCACAATTTGGAGTCATGAGAGTCTTGATCAATGACGGAAGTCTCATTTTTTCATCAGAGAACCTTCAAAGCTTTACTAAATTATATGGAGTCACTCATAAGGTTGGCTTGGCTTATCATCCTCAGACTAGTGGTCAAGTAAAAGTCTCCAATCGTCAGATCAAGCGCATCTTAGAGAAGGTAGTCAATAGGTCAAGAAAAGATTGGTCCCAAAATTTGGATGACACTTTGTGGGCTCTGTGAACTGATTTTAAGACACCTCTAGGAACCACCCCATATCGATTGGTCTATTGCAAAGCTTATTTTTTACCAGTTTAAATGGAGTATTTCTCAGCTTGAGCACTTAAATAAATTAAGCTGGATTTAGAGGCTGCAGGTGAGGTAAGACTTCTTCAGTTGAATGAGTTAGATGACTTTCGACTGGAAGCATACGAGAACCACAAGTTTACAAGGAGCAGGAAAAGAGATTTCATGACAATATGATTGCAAAGCGCAAGTTTCATGTCGGCGACAAAGTTCTACTACACAATTAGAGTCTGAGGCTTTTCCTGGAAAACTTAAGTCAAAATGGCATGAACCTTTTGTTATCACTGATGTGAAGGCACATGGAGCCATTGAAGTGGCTAATGCAGGGGGACAAAGTTTAAAGTGAATGGTCAACATCTGAAACTGTGCCATGAGGGCGCTAATCTACTAGAAAAGAAGCAGAGGATTGGTGAACTTAAATCATAGAAGAATTTCGATTTTTCATTTATTAATTGGACATTTTTTTACAATGAGTTATGTGGTTGATTTATGTAATCAATTTTGCTGGTACAGCGGTAGTGGTCTGATTGGAGAGGCGAAGAGTTTTAGGAGTATCCTATAATGCTGCTAATCTACTAGAAAAGAAGCTACTTCATAACTCAACTTTTTTTGGTTTTCTTAATCCCAAAATTATATGATTTGATTACTAATTGTTTTGGAATTTTTTTTAGTTATTTACTTTTTGATATGTATATAACTACGTCATTTTTTTACCTGTGGGAATCATTTCTAGTTTAGCACAGGGGCCCTAAATTATACAAGACGGGCCTGGGTCAATATCACAACATGGGCAAAAATTTGACGGAAAAATAGCTTGAAACAAAACTGCTCGGTCAACCAGGCGTGTTTGCCGGACAGGGAGCCCAACTAATTTCAAGAAGGGAAAGATTTCAAAAATAATTACTAAGTGATTTTCGCTCGATCAACCAGGCTAAACCGCCCGACCGGGCGTGCAAGAAAATTTGAGACTTTTGATGCCCGGTCAACCGGGGGAAATATTTCAGTTGTGCAAATTTTGAATCACCCGACCGAGCGGGATAGCCCAACCTGGAGGCTGGACTCGACTCACCAGGTGCCCTGTGCTGCGTTGCAGAAAACTCAAGGAAGAAATTCGCCCGCCCGACCCAGCAGATACCCGCATCAACGAAATTTTGTTATTTTGGTCATTCCATCTTATTCTTCTCTTCGCTTTTTCTTTCCATTCTCTTTCATTCTTCATCCTCTCAAACCCTCTGTCTCTCTCTCCTCAATACCTCCATAACCAACCCTTTTCATATCTTTCTTCACTCACAAATTCTCCATCTTCTCCTTCAATTTTCTTCATCCTCCCTGACTTGTCTTCATCTTTCTCACACTAAATTCACAAATTCTCCATCTTTTCTCATCCCACTTCAATTCACTCTCTCGCAAAAGTTTTTACCATGTCAAGGCCAAACAAGAGGAAGCAAAGCACGGGAGGAGAGTCAAGCAACCAAATTCCATCGGATCCAACTTACCCAGAGGTAATTTATAGATCTTTAGAGCAAAAACAAAAATTTCAAGAATTGAAATTTCGGAATATAATCCCAACCCGTTTTGTTGATACAAATTCTTTGCATGCTTTGGGTATATATGGTGAAACTAAGACTTTGTTTGAGAAATTGGGATTGGGAACAATGTTTAGCATGTTCTTCTGGACATATAGGCATCTTACACTTGAATTTTAAGTTCACTAGAAGTAGGAACAAAAATCAAGTTCTCCATTTTCACCTTATGAATGTGGATCGAGAACTCACTTTAGGCCAATTAGATGCTATTTTTAGCCTCCCGATTACTGATGACCATCTCCCCTCCCTATATCCGCATTAATACCTTGTGGACAGCATTCACCGGAGAGGAGGACGTTAACACTCATCATATGTCTACAGACCATCTCCATTTTCCCAACCTTTGCTACTTGCAGCAATTTTTAGGATTTACACTTTTTGGGCGTGCTGAGCCCCACTCCTGTCAAAAACAAGAGGTTTTTCTAATGGGTAGTTATTTGTTTCCCGAGTTTGACTACTCTTTATGCCTTTGCTACCGGTTTGTGTCCCAGCTGAAGCGGACTGCCGCTAATTTGCCTGCCTTGTTTGATGATGGTAGTTTTAGGGGGCAACCTATCATTTTAGGTGGCCTCATTACCGCTATTGCTGCTCATTTTGGTTATACTCTTGACATTAGCAATGCCTTAGCTGGTCCCATTGAGATTGGTATTGATTATATGACCAACGCTAAATGGATAACCGCCCAGTCAGCCAACAAATTAAGGTGGTTTATTGCTAAGAAGGATTTTTTTTTTCTTCTTGACCTTGTTGAGACCCGCCTAGAACCTAGCGTAGGATCATACCTCCTTCCTATGCGTGAGCAAGAGCCCATTGCTCGAAAACCTCTGCGGACCTACCACAAGCAGCTTGTTGGGGAAGCCTCCTCCTACTCTACACCTATAGATCCTACGATGGCGGTCCTTACCCGCCTCGACTAGGGTCAACAGTCCCTTACCTCATAGATGGGCCGCCTTGATCTTGGTTAGGCCACCATCCAGACTCACCTGACTTCCTCGGACACACGGTTGACCACTGTGGAGTCCGACATGCGCCACGTCCTAAACCCTATCTACCATGACTACTTTTAACATTGGCTTTTTCCCATGATGGCACCCATTCTTCATGGTACACACCACATGTACCTGACCCCAGTGACCATGTTGGAGATGATAATTCTGATCATGCTGCTTTTGGTGATGCAGGTACTACTGGTGGCGGTTTTTACTATAGCTATGCCTGATGATGCTGAGTGAGTCATATCTTTCCCTCTTTATGCAATGAGGCCATTGCCGAGTTCATCTTGGGGGGAGGGTTTCTGTAAGTACACACTTCTCCTTTTTACTGCTTTTTTAGTGTAGTTAGTTTAGTTTCTTGCTTTCCTTAGTTTTATTTTATTGCTTTCTTAAAATAAAAATAAAATAAAATATTGCTGAAAAATACCAAAAATACGATTTGATTACTTCCCTGCGCCCCATGATGTTCTTTGAAAGTATAATTTGGCTCTTTATATGGATAGTTGGGCACTTGAAATTATGATGCTGGAATGTGATCTTTAACTGCTTTGACCTCAAGTGAGTTTTGACAAAAACGCGCTTATTTTGATTGCATGTTTGAACTAGTTAGACTGTGAGGATTCATTCTTGCCCAGGATTTATTTCTATATTCATTTTATTCTTGTGTGTTAGTTCCTACTTAGCCTTCTGAGCTTGATTTTGGCAAGGTGCTTGTTGATATTTGGCATCATTTTTCATATGCTGTGATAGAGGTATTCTTTTGAAATGTTTCTTAAGCTTTGAATGATTTTCATGATTCATTTTCGATTCTTGCCCTGCTGATCCTAATGCCTTTTTTTTATTACTAAACCACATTACAAGCCTTGAGCCCTATGTTTGATTACTATCCCAAGCCTAGCTTGGGGAACATTAGCTTAGGATGGCATTATGATGATAAGTTGGTATTGGTGCTTCGTTGGAAAAACTATTAATTGCAAGTTTAAAGGTTTAAAGAAAAAGAAAGAAAAGAAATGTGTTTGCAAGTTCAAAGGAGAGTACAAAACTGTGAAAGTTGAAAAAGTGGATTTAGTCCTTGTTCTTTCATTCACATTGTTCTGAAAAGAAAACAAAAATGTATCATGAGAAAGTGAACTGAGAACAAAAGTTTGTTATGTGTTTGGTGATTTTTCATAAAGGGGTGAGGTTTTGGATGTGTGTTAATGTCTTGGGAGTTGTTTTAGACCTCACTTGGTCTTGATTATTAGCATTTATTGCTCTCCTTTCTTGGCTCTACCATCACATTCCCTAAATGTTTTCCCTACCTTAACCCAATCCTTATTACAACCTAAAAAAGACCTCTTGAGCATGTGTTCTTTGTTTGTTGAATTGATACGGAGTCAAATTGCCAAAGTTAAATAATACATTCGCTACTTGAGTTGACATGATTAGGATGAGTGGCATTATTACCTTTTTAAACACATGAGAGTGTGAGTGGGAAGGGTTATTATGGTTGGGTTGGTGAGTGTTCGGGCGCATTTTATGCCTGCCACAAAAAAATTAAGAGGAATGACACCCTGAAGAGTACCTTTTCGAGAGTTGCATGTCAAATAAGGAAGCCGCATTTGATTACTTGCTTTGCGAGATTGGTGGTTAGAGTGATCTGAGCAGTTGAACTTGAATTGCATGCTTGAATGATTTTAAGCTTCGAAAAAGTTTTGATCTCTGTTTTCATATATAAAGGGGTCAAGCAATCATATTCATGTTTATGTCATGGTTTTGTTTAGGGACAAGCGAAAGGGTAGTTTGGGGGATTTTGTTGTGTCTATTTCATATAGATTATTTACTCCAATTCCCTTAGCTTTGATAGTCGATTTGAGCTCTTTTGAGCTCGATTTTTGTGCACTACAAGAAAATGCTAAAACAACGACTGCTTAGCAGCGACGGTTAGAAAAACGGTCGTTAATACTAAAACAGCGTCCGTGGTAAGTCGTTGGTGAACACCGACTGCTTGTAAAGGATATAACGATGGTTTAACAGTCGTTGAAAAACAACGACAATTTCAAGCCGTCGTTAAGTTGATTAACGTGACTCTGAAATTTTGTTTACCTAAGGGGACGGTCTTAAACGGTCGGTGATGGAAGGAAAAGGGACTAACATAAAGTGGCCCCTTTCAGTCGGGTTTATTTCAGCGCAACTTAAAAGAGACAAGTTGCCTCTTTCAGTCGGCGAATCGAAGAAGGCAAGAAGCCATTAACGGCTGACCTCATTTTCTCTCCGCCTCTTTGCCGTCGGTTAGCACTACTTCATTTTCTGTTCTTTTTTTTTCTTACTCATGAAACCAAACCCTAAAAAGTGGGTTTTCCCTGTCGAATTAAAGCGGCATTGCAGGCTGAAGCATTCACAACTCCCTCCTTTTTCCTGTTCTTCACTAGGATCTATTCTAGGTATTATCTGCAATTACTAGCAAGTTAAGTTTTGCTGTCTTTCATTGAAGCTTTAATTCCGATTTTGCTAACTTTTGCTCCGAAATTAGTTGAGAATTTTTCGTATTTTTTCAAATTTCCTGCGATCTTTCTTTATATTTGCGTTATACTTTTTGCGAGATGAATTCAGCAAGTACCTTCCTTTGATAGTAAATACTTCGTTGTTTTCATAAATTATCGATTTTCTTCGTGCTAGGGTTTTTTGTTAGCATATTTTGATGCAACATTTTGTAATCTATGTTTAATTTGGCTTGAATTAGAAATTATCTAAGTATGAATAATTGCTGATTTTCCTCTCTTTTTGTTGAATTTCTGATTGATATTGTTACTTGTTAGTTTATGCTAGGGACACTTTATCGCAACATATGAGGTTGATATTGGTGCAGGGGGTGGGGAGGGGTGGGGGTCAATCGCTGTAAGGAAATGTATGCTGCCATGAAGTTGAATTCCAACGACGGCTGGATAATAATAGCGACTGCTATATACCGTCGTTGACATGAAGTCGACGTCGGTTTCTTGAAACGGTCGTTGGTTTTCTGGAAACCATCATTGATATTTTCACCGAGATCAGATGGTCGTTGATTCCAATATCTGCGACCATCGATACAATGACGGCTAATTCACGACCGTTTGGCCATCGGTGATTCATCACCGACGGTTTGTTTTATATCAACGACGGCTTTAAGTAGTCGTTGATATCGTCTTTTCTTATAGTGGTGTGATTTAATATTTTTTGGATTTATTTTCATTGTTAGATATTTTTTGTGCATATTAAACGTTTAGTGCCTTTATTTATGTCGCGGAACGGAAGTTCAATGGTCACATAAGGCCAGGGAAGATCTGAGAGATTGCACAAGTGATCCGACAATATTTCAAGGAAAAGAGCGAGCATCACTCACGCCCGGTCGACCGGGCAGTTTGGCATGACCCGAGGGTTTGTCCCAACCGAGCGAGCCAAGAAAGTCAGCAGGCACCAAGACTTGTTCGCCCAGCTAACCGGGCGAGAAATGAGCCAAAACTGCTTACGCGCCAGACCGAGCGGAGTTGCCCGGTTGATCGGGCGGAATTTCTCCTTTGTCGTAGATTTGAGAACGTCGTCTCCCGACCAGGCGATTTGGCTCCGTCGACCGGCCGGTTTTTCGGGAACATTATCTTTTGCCTTTTTTAGCCGATTTTGTAAAGACTATAAATGGGCTTTTAGTATGTTCGATAGTAATTGCGCAATATCATGGGTTATGTTTAGCTAATAGGAGTTAGAATCAAAAGATCATTCTCATTAGAGGCTTATTTCAATAGGTAAGTTTGATTATGTTGAGTGACAGTACTAGCAATATGTTGATCTAAGAGTTGTTAAGGCCCGATCGTAGGATTAACAAAATACTCTAATTATTCGAACTTCAATCCAAGTATTGTTGAACTATATTGTAGTGATTAAATTGGTATAATCATGGTGGACAGATCAATTATCCTAGGTTTTAAGTTATTTGATAAACTTGCGTCCTTTTGTATTCTAGTTTATTCTAATTTAGTTATTAATTATTCAATCAACTTCCTCTCTTGAATTAGTTAAATAATTAAGCATAAATCTATAGAACTCCTCTCCATGTGGATCGACCCGTATTTGCCAGTTTCTGCCAAATAGACACCGTGCACTTTCGGTATATATTTTAAAACTCATCAAGTTTTAACATACTCAAATCAACATATCCAGTACAGTCACTAACATAATCAGATTTGCTAATTTTAGGTAAGCCTCTAAAAGTCTATCTTTCAGTTCTAACTCTTATTAAACAAGAATGAATCAAACAACTGATCAAATTGCAAGATTAACAAAAAAAAAAAACTAATCAATTAGATATTTCACTGACAAATCAAACTATTAATAAATGTTAATCAAGAATCATAGTATATCAATGGCGGATCCAGCGTGGGCTCAGTGACTTCAGTGGGTTCAACTAAACCCACGCGGATCCAAGGAAAAAATGAGTAGATTGCTGAAAATACAGGAAAAAAAAATAGAGTTAAAAGCAAAAGAGATGATAAACCAAGCATAGATGTCAGCTTGGCACAGTGGCAAGCCGCAAGCCGCAAACCGGATGATACAGTTATGTTATTGACATCAAATTCGGGGTTCGAATCTAATAAGCCTAATTTTTGTCCTCCTTTTTCCATTTTTATTATCATTATGATTAACGTTTATGCATGGTTTATGTTGGACTTCCTTCCCTATTCTTTGTCTCCCGTCCTTTAATTTTTATGACTACAACTTTAGAAAGATTAGATTCAAACTTTATAATTTTTTTATGACTACAGCTTTAGAAAGATTAGATTCAAACTTTAAATTTTTAATAGAGGTAATTGGCTTCATTTTCAATTTTATTAAATCATTTAAATTCATTCTAGTATTTATATTAGTAAAATAGGGTCTATTTCGTCTAAAGCTAGAAATATAGTGTTGTGATATATTTGGATCGGATAAGATTGGATTCAAACTTTAAAAAAATTGTTCGGGTCGAGTTGGACTAGACCGCGGAGAAGTTTGTTTATAAGAAATTGGTAGTACAAGAATTTAATTAGTCATTGATTATGATATAATTAAGAACGAAAACTTTGCTAATGTTCTATTTTTTCTATACAAATTGTAACTCAATATAGTAAAATGTATAGTTTGCAATTGAGTTTGTTGTGTCGTATTCATGTCAAACAGATTACATAAACATGTAAAACCCTTTGATTTATATCTGAAACAGACATGTTTAATTGTTTGTGTTGTGTTCATGTCGGTGGGATGACATAAACGCGTAAATTCCCTTTGATCAAAACCCGCAAATTTTTGTCATGTTTGTATTTTGAATTCAATAGAAAAATTAGTGCATAAATTGGAATGAGAATTATTTTTATTCTCACGTTTGAATAATTCTGAACCCACGAAACCCAATTTCTGAATGCGCCACTGTAGCATATAAACATGGATTCCCAAACCCTATAAATAAAAACTACTCTATCATAAATAAGTAAATAAGAAAATTTAAATCTACAAAGAAAAGCATAGTCAAAGAAATCAAGGAAAGAAATAAATAAAATC
This sequence comes from Beta vulgaris subsp. vulgaris, assembly GCF_026745355.1. Lineage (NCBI taxonomy): Eukaryota > Viridiplantae > Streptophyta > Magnoliopsida > Caryophyllales > Amaranthaceae > Beta > Beta vulgaris. The sequence goes on along the minus strand of NC_079207.1, from coordinate 34,478,033 downwards.
ATGAATTAATGAAGAACATGAAAAATTAGTGTTTGCTACTAAAACTAGAGAGAAAAAAAAACTAAACTAAAACTAAAGTGTGAAAAGAAGGAGGAAGGAGAGAGAAGTTATCCATAATCTAAATGATATTAAATAACCTACTATGAATAGGAAAGTAATTTACAAAATAAAGAAATTCTTGAATAAATCATTAAATGGCAGGATTAGTGATCCCCGCATGCGGAAACAGATTCTAGCGAAAAACAACCCCAACTTCGGAAAGGCATAACTTCTTGATTAGAAGTCTCCTCAGGGCGTGCAACCTATCGTTGGAAATATCTTCAAGTCTAATTTTAAAATATTCTGAAATTATTAGATTTTAACATGTACATAAAAAATTATTTCCAAAAGAGTAGACATGACTCATTTTCCACATTTCTTTTAATGATTTTCCGATATTTATCGCTCAATCTCGTACTTTAGAATATCCATAGCGATTCTTATGATGTACCTTCCTTCCAGATGATCCTAATCCTCAAGTTTAGCTAATCATACTCCAAATACATTCTCAATACCTGAAGTCCATCAAAAACAAGAAAAAATATCGAATAGGAGTTGAATAACATAAATTAAGAATATGATGCAATAATGAACCTAAATATGAATCTAAATGCTCTAAAGCAACCTAGATGCACCTAAAAACTATATATAAATATGATTTATCCAATTTTCCCAAGCTAAATCATTGCTTGTCCTTAAGCAATTAGACATAAACATTGGGGGGGGGACAACCTACAATATGGGACTATGGGGTGAAACACTCAATTGAAAACACGAGAGATATAATCACTACACAAACCAAGAATCGAAACAAACTCGAACAAAGTCGCATAGCATGTCATGTACCCCAATCGACTCTCCAATCATACCACATACCATCTTCCCCAAGCTGGATTTAACCAAACCAAACAGACCTCACTATAGCTATGTGCACCCTAAGCTCTCATGTGCTTAAGGCATAAATGATGACACTCAACCTAATCAAGTCGACTCATATGAAGAAAATATTCGTTAACTTTGACTTTTTGACTCGCTTAATACTCAACAATACAATATACAATGATCAAGATGACTTATAAGATTTTCATTAGGCTGAAATTAAAGGTATAAAATAATTTGAGAATTGTGGTGGAAAAAACAAGAAAGGGGAGCATCATATAACTGAAAACATGATCAAGAAAGGTAACAACAACTCCATGCAACAACCAACAATCTCCAAATATAATAAACAACACTTTTCACTCAATAAATTCAGTCATAACCCTTTTTAGTTCAATTTATTCACAACTCTTTTTCACTTCTTTTTCATTTCATTTTTCACTTTTTATTTTTTTTGTGTTTCTTTTTTCGAACTTTCATTTCAATTTCCAAGATCACTAAACATACTTTTTCATCAATCTAAACCATAAATAGAGCACTCTAATTCAATACAAACCGAACAAAACTAATACTCGCTCCCCCAAGCTAAGCTTAGGACAAGACTCAAATGAGGCCAATGGGTTGTAATGTAGGTGGCAATCAAACATAGTAAAAAAAAAGCCTCAATGGGGTTATAGAATGGATAATATAAAAAAAAAAGAATAACTCTAAGGCTAAGATCATGAAATAAAACGCCTCAATCATGCATATCAAAATGTATGCACTATCAAATATCAAGGAGTATCAAGTCAAAGTCAAGATTAATGGGAAAAATGATAAACTAATCACACATGAAAAACACATAACTGACACAAATATGTCAATTTATTAGGCACAAAAGCTCAATTAGGTTAAGTTGTCTGCACAGTAAAGTTAACTCGAGCGAGAGAGAGATCAATCAATCTTTACCACAAATAATTAGTTGCGTAACAATCGTGCTATGAACAAGATGAATGATGCTTAGGAATTGTAATAAAGATATTAATAAAGTTCTCAAAGAGTGCTAGCAATAATCCCATGGATGCAACTAAAATGAGATGAAGTCTAATATTAGATGAAATATGCTAATCCAACTAAGATAGCAGTATAATTTTTTGGTTACACGTAAACTCCCACCCCTAATGAGCGGTACAAACCGTTCAACATCTTAAAAAGTGATAAAATCTATATAAGAAAGCAATATAAGATAGAATATCCCTCCCCCAAGGTAGAATATGTAGTGTCCTCACTACAGAAAACCAGATTAGAGAAGGAACCAAAAATGAGCCCAAACAAAATTACCGAGCACTCCTACAAATACCGCAATTCACCACTGAAGCCTCACAGAAACCCTAAGAATTAACCCATCAAAAGAAAGTTATCACAAGAATTCAACAAGTATGGCGTCTCAAACAAAAATTCAAGCAAAAATCGAAAAAGTCTTATAAAGAATATGAATAATATATAATATAGAATCTTACAACATAATTGAAGAGTAGAATAAGTTTTACAATCACATAACACTATTTCTTGAAGACCAACTTGAATCATCGTGTTGCCAATAAAAATAGACATTCATTGGGAAACAGTAATAAAAAAAGAAACTTAAAAAGAGAAACAAAAAAATCAGATTAATACAAAATAAAGAGAAAATAAAAATAATAAATAAAAGAAAAAGGAGAGAGAAAGAAAGAAACAGAAGAAAAAGATGTGTGAAAGGTGCGGCTATAGTTATGGTGGGAGCGGCTAAACACGAAAATCGATGTTGGTGCTCTAGGTGTGGTGTTGTGTAAAGAAAATAACGGTGGTCGGATGCTGGTGGTGTCACGATGGGCAGACGTGAATAGGGTAGCAGTGGGGTGGTTCACACTTGAAAGGAGGAGAAGAAGCGCGGTGGTGTGGGTTGAAGACAGAGGCTGTGATGATGGTGGTGTGCTGGTGCCGGGACTTGCAGTGCGGTGGTAGGGACTGTTTATGCTTAAATTTGCCTCTTACGAAAGAATTAAAGTTAGGGACGATCTAACCAGATAATCAATGTTATAATGGAAGGAATGAATGCAAAGGGGATTCAAGGGACGAACACACAAGAATGATGACGCGGAAAACCCCAATGAAGGTGGGTAAAAACCGCGGGTGGAGATGGTTCCACCAATCTACTATCAGGGATTGTCGTTCCAGATGAACAACAATCGTTACAGATTGATTAAGTTTTGATCTAAGTACAAATGTAAAAATGTAAATTAGAATAATGAACAACTCTTTCTTTTGTATGCTCTTTTTGTCAATAATGTCGTGTGTTTCTTTTTGGCTTTTTTCTGCTTAAATACTCTATCACTCCACAAAGAGTTTACGAAGGTAATTTTCCTTGATTGTAGGAGATTATCCTTGCTATGCTCAACCAACAAAATCCGCCTCCTAACTTTGTGTAACTGATTTTCCTTAGCGGCATTGTTAGCTGGATCATGATAGGATCACCTTCCCTCTTTCTCGGACTATTAGTTACTGGCTTGATTGACTTAGTCTTCACGCCTTATTTTCACGGCTAGGTTTACGTCCTAACGTCAAATTCACTAAGTCATTGTGTCAACGTCATCCTTTAAAAAACAGCCATAACAGTTTACCCCCAATTGTCGAAATGGGGTAACACAAAGTCCATGAGACAATTGTTGAAAAATCAAAGAATCATATCAGATAAGATAACTGTAGTTAGCAAGAATACTTAGCTAAAAGTACCGCACAACAGATAAGAAGGTTAAGTTAGATAAAAAATATCAACAATGTAACTCAAAGGTCATAGCGAAAAAAGAGCCGTTAACTTCTACCCGTTAACAAAAGCAATGATTACACTTGGGACTATAAATATTGCGTGTGATTGAATTCTCTGCCCACTTGACCTTTCTCTCTCTAGAGCAAAAAGATCTCTAGAACTTTCAACTGATTTTCTGCCGAAAAATCGATCTCCAACACCAGGTAATCTCCCACTGCTAATTTTTCGTTTCGCACTTTACTTCTACTCCAATTGCATTCATAGCTCCCAGCAGGCGTAGCATTAGGACTTTTGTAAAAAAAAACCAATAAAAATCGAGGGGAAAATAAAAAAAACGTAGAAAAGAGAAGTGAAAACGAAGATGAGCAATCGATCATGTCAGAAGAAGACATGATGAGGCTTTTAGAGTTAGGAAACCTACCCGTCGACACAGTCATTAGGAACGCAGAGTCGACCGAACTACCGGAGATATGCCCCAGCACCTGGGTTGTGCTTTATGAGTACCCCTTTAAAATAGGTCTAAGACTCCCTTTTTCTCCCCTAGCTAGGGGCCTGATGCAGATATATCAAATCAGTCCAGGGCATATAATGCCCCAAGTCTGGCGAATCCTAAACGTCTTAGGAAGAAGCCTTTACCCTTCATGACCTTCTACTTTACTCCAAAATTAGGGTTAAAGCAAAGAATATGATAGCTCTCCATGCTAAGGCAAGATTAGAACCATTAGTCGGGGGAGTTCAATCAAACGACACATGATGGAAAAACAGATACGTTTTCGTGAAGAAATCGTCTCTGGAAGAAGCTGGAAAAACCTTGATTGGTGGCTGGAACACAGAAGGTTTGTTTGATTTCAATCATATTTTTCTTTGTGTCGCGTCGTTAACAATGTTTTTACAATGTTTCTTCTGCAGGTCTGAACCCAAAATTATTGACGTATCGCGACGAATCTCAACGACTTTGTGACAAATTTCTGGAAGCGTCATAGGAGGACAGACAGTTCAGAAGGATTATATTTGCTAATCAGGACAGTTTCTCACCTATGGCTTCTAGTAAGTTTGCTTTTACCTTTCTCGCTGAATTCTAATGACATCAGAATAATCCAAACGACTAAATAACTATTCTTCGCAATCACGTCCTAGGGGAAGCATGGACATTCAAGCGTTAGCAGAGATGCTACGCAAGCGCAAGATAGATAAGGAAACTTCAACTGACACTATGTCTGCGTCCACCACGTCGACAAAGAAAGATACTACGATCGTCGTCCAACTGGACGATGAACAAGAAATTGCGTAAAAGGTGCGCAAAACTGAGTTTATGGCCCCTCCTGACAAGGGTGGGCCATCATACACTGTGACCGTCCCCAACGAGTTTATGCCACTGGAGAGGTCCATATGGCCGGAAGCTGACAAATTCCTTTTTCCTAACGCTGAAGAAAGGATAAGGGAGCACACCCTCCCACGCATGATGTCGGATGGCTTAGAGCTTCTTTTCCAGTCATGGTCGCTTAATTTAACTATGGACTTCACGACGTTTGACAATAATTCATAATTACTATTTAACATGTGTTTTTTTTTCTTTGCATGGTCATCACAACATCTCCTCATGGCTAAGAGAGAGATGTCGACACTGCTAAAGGGTCATCAGACCATGAAGCAAAGGGCTGACAAAGCTGAATTGGACGTAAAGTCCAAAGAGACTGAACTGAAGTCTTACCAGTCGACCATAAAGGACATGGAGGAGACTCTAAAGAAAAACGAAGACGAGCTGGAACAAATAAGGGAGAAAGCGACCAAGCTAGAAGAATCATCACGTCAAGAGATCAAGGATGTCCAGGCGACGATTGATGCACAGAAGAGCGAGTTGGACTTGCTCGAGGCTGAGGTGACTACTAGGGTTAGGGCTAAGCTCATGTATCAGTTCATGATGAAGAAGACGGCATCCTGGACGCCACAGAAAGACATAGACCTTTACCTAAAATACATGGGAGAGATGAAGGATCTAATGGATAAGGATGATTTGGCTGCGACCACAGACTCTCCATCTAAAGTGGATGAAAATGCATCGTCCTATGCCGGCTTCATCGCATCAGACGTGCCACCTGAACCGGAGATTGAGAAGGAAGCCCCAGCCACTGTACCTTCGCCTGCTGCGTCACCAGAAAAGGAGACTGACAAGAGTTTAGACGCCTAGTCTTCATTTTCTTTATGTTACGTCTCTTCGTTTTTACCTTTAGATTTTTGTTAAACTCTGCTTTGGGTCACACAAGAGAGTGACTTTCTCTTTTGTACTTTTTGGTCACTCGTGGGAGTGACCATAACTTTTGACAACTTTGTGTTTTCAAGTTAATCTATTGATATTACGTTTGTGTGACATGCATGCATTTCTTTGACTGTCGTTATTCTGACGTTCTAAAGACATGGCCAGGCGTTTAGTCAGCCTTCATCGGTCGTTCAGACGCAACATTTGGACTTAGCACTATAGTAACTTAGAATATTCACAAAAAACATGTAAATACTTACATGTAATTGTCAAAGGGAACACGTAGAACATCGTAGATAATCATTGTACACATGGCAAGATAGACATCCGTCGTGATATATTTATTGAAGCAAGGAAAACTAAAAGGCTATAGGTAGTGACAACATCACTTTACTTTTATTGTGCAATGAAATAAACGACTATTCGTCGCATCGTAAGAACGTTGCAAGATTATTGAAACAAATGGGAATGAATCTCCTGAAAGACAACAGAACACAGTGAGACAACACTAAGGTCGCTAACAGTTAGCGACGTTGACATGATAACAATGTCATTTATTTTCTAAATATTGTAAAGATAACGTAGTGAATTACTTAACTAAAAAAATATTGTTTAAGATGCGTAGCGTTCCAACTACGTGTCACGAAGCCTCCGTCACGTCGGACCAGTTGGTAGGCTCCATTGCCTACTACTTAACTAATTTGGTATGGCCCCTCCCATTTAGGTCCTAACTTGCCAGCGTTAACCTCTTGTGTGTTTTGAAATACTTTCCTTAGGACCCAGTCGCTTTCGACGAAGGATTTTGCTTGAACATTTTTGTTGAAACTTCTTGCGACTACTTGTTGCCGAGCCGCCATACGCACCAATGCTGCATCGCGCAACTCCTCGATGGTATCCAAATCATTGACAAGCTCGTTGCAGTTCTGCTGCTCTGTCATTAAACCATACCTGGCGGTCGGGACGTTCACTTCAGATGGTAGAACAGCTTCACATCCATAAACTAACGAGAACGACGTTTGTCCTGTCGTAGTGCGCGGTGTCGTGCGATTGGCCCACAGATGGAAGGTAATGCCTCTGCCCACTTGCCTTTCTTGGCGGTGAGTCGTTTCTTCAGGGTGTCAATGACGGTCTTGTTGCTAGACTCAGCCTGTCCATTGGCTTGTGGATACCTTAGCGTTGACGTTAACAACGTTATGTTCCATTCGTCGCAAAAATGTTTCGTCTTGTCGCTAATAAACTGCGACCCATTGTCGCATATTATTTCGGGCGGGACACCAAACCTGCAAATTATGTTAGTATATATAAAAGGAAGAACTTCTTTGTCGCGTACCTATTAGAAAGAATCTGCTTCTATCCATTTAGAAAAGTAATCATTTAGTGCCAACATAAAGACCTTCTGACCTGGGGCTGGAGGTAATTTACCAACTATATCCATGCCCCATTTCGTGAAAGGCCATGGTGTTAAAGAAGGATGTAAAATCTCACAAGGTTATGCGTCATACCTGCGTGTCGTTGACAGCTGTCGCACTTGGTGACATACTTTATTGCGTCTTTCTTCATTCTGGGCCAATAGTAACCCATACGCAATGCTCTGTTGGACAACCTGCGTCCTCCTGAGTGATTCCCACACGCTCCTTCATGTAGGTCTTCCAAGACTTTCCCCACATATCTTTTTCAAAGCAACGCAAGTAGGGGCCTGCGGCAGACTTTTTGAACAACACTCCTTGTATGATCACGTATCGTGATGCTTTGAATCGAATTCTGCGCGCTTCTGCCTTGTCTGCTAGAAGTACGTCGTTAGTGAGATAATCATAAAATGGTTTTGTCCAACTGACACTTACCTCCTCATTGTCGAGGTCATTCATTGCTGCAGTTTCGCCTTCGTCATTTGCGACATCGTGACCAGCATTAGGATCGTTGTCGTCATCGATTTGGACACGCTCAACCGTCGTCGCAACAGTTTTTCCATCCCTTCTAGCGACTGTAGGATTTGCTAGATGGATTATGGGGACGAAAGCGAATGAAATGTCCCTCAAGGAGGATCCAAGATTGGCCAACGCATCCGCCTGCGTATTCTTGTCTCTTGGGATCTGCAAAATGTCAAATGGGTTAAATACTTTACTCTTTGTTGAGCTAATTCTAAGTACATAGCCATTTTAGAATCTTTCGCCGTAAATTCTCCTTTGATTTACTATCAACAGTGAGTCGCTGTAGACTTTTAGCGCCTTTGCTCCCATGTCTTCTGCTAACGTCATTCCTGCTATAATCGCTTCGCACTCGGCCTCATTATTCGTTGCTCTGAATTCGCAGCAGATGGCTCGTACTGCCTTGCCCCCTTGTGGTGACTTTAGCACAATACTTAGACCTGCACCACAAAAATTAGAGGATCCGTCACCAAATAAAGTCCAAGGCTCACAGTCTACATGGTTAATTTGCTCGACTTCGTCATTTGCTAGCTTCTCTAGCTCTGGGCTAAAGTCTGCCACAAAATCTGCCAATGCCTGCGAGTTAATGGTTGTTCTGGGGTGAAATTGAATGTCGTATCCACTGAGTGCTATCGCCCACTTACTCATGCATCCTGTTAACTCAGGGCGTTGTAAGACAAATTTGACAGGATAATTAGTCATTACAATAATAGTATGCGTTTTGAAATAGTGTCTAAGTTTTTTAACAGCAACTACTATGGCTAGGATGATTTTTTCCAATGAGAAATACCTGGTCTCTGCGTCTAGCAGAGACTTACTGACGTAGTAGATTGGGAGCTGCTGGATTTCTGCTTCTTGCGTCAAGACAGCACTGACGGACACGCCGCTCAAAGCCAGATAAAGTTGCAACGTCTCTTCGTCGTTAGGCTTTGACAGCAGTGGTGGTGATGCTAGATATTTTTTGAGTGGTTGTAATGCGTCCTCATGTTGCTGCGACCAGTCGAAGCCTTTATTCTTCCTTAGGACGTCATAGAATAAGTGACATTTTTCAGGCGACCGGGATATGAAGCGATTCAAAGCGACCACGCGACCGGTTAATTTCTGCACTTCTTTAACGTTCCTCGGGGAGTGGATATTGATGAGGGCCCTTATTTGATCTGGACTAGCTTCGATTCCTCGTTGTGTTACGACATACCGTAGGAACTTACCTGCAGCCACTCCAAATGTACACTTAGTAGGATTTAATTTCATACCATACCTTCGTAGGACGTCGAAAGCTTCCGATAAGTGTTGGACGTGATCATTTTCTTGTTTGGATTTGACGAGCATGTCGTCTATATATACTTCCATAGTGTCGCCCAGTTGATCTTTAAACATCTGGTTGACCAGTCGTTGATAGGTTGCACCTGCATTTTTCAAACCAAAAGGCATAACCTTATAACAATATATACCTTTATCGGTGACGAATGATGTCTTTTCTTGATCGTCCGGATGCATCAAGATTTGATTGTATCCGAAATACGCGTCCATGAACGTCAAGAGCCCGTGCTCTGCTGTCGCGTCAACCATCGCGTCTATATGAGGGAGAGGGAACAGATCTTTGGGACACGCTTTGTTCAAGTCTGTGAGGTCGATGCAGACTCTCCACTTCCCGTTCTTTTTGCTCACGACTACGACATTGGCCAGGCACTCTGGGTATTTCACTTCGCATATCTTCCCGGCGTCGATCAACTTTTGGACTTTGTCGTTGATGAATTGGTTCCGCTCAGGTGCGAAATTACGTCGTTTTTGCTTTACCGGTTTATGATCGGGATCAACGTTGAGTTTATGCGTTATGACGTCGGGACTTATTCCTATCATGTCCTCATGGGACCAGGCAAAACAATCTTTATTAGCATTTAAAAAATCAATTAACTGACCTCGTATTTCTTGCGACAACATCACTCCGATTCGAACTACATGATCTAGGATGGACGGATCAAGCATCACTTCATCTATGTCCTGCTCATTGGCCGCGTTGGGCACTGATCCATCCTTCAATTGCTAGATGGATGTCTCCGGAGGTTTGAGCTACGAGCTATAACATTCTCTTGCGGACTTTGGCTCGCCCTTTATTTCTTGGACGCCCCACTTGGTTGGGAATTTCAACGTCTGATGATAAGTTGACGGGACGGCCTTCATTTTGTGGATCCATGGAGTGCCGAGGATAATGTTGTATGCAGATGGACAATCCACGACGTTGAATCTGGTCGACAGTTTGACGCCTTTGGCTAGCATTGGCAACGTGATCTCTCGATAGTGTGTTGGGCCTCTCCGCTGAAACCAACTAAAATAGTGGATTTTTTAGTAATATCCTTATCACACAATCCCAAACCTTCGGGGGCGCTTTTGAATATGATATTGGCTGAGTTGCCTCCATCGACCAATACTCGCTATAAGAGACAATTACTGACGATCATGGAGATGACCAATCCGTCGTGGTGCTCTATGTCACACACGTCATCGTCATCGAAGGTAATCGCCATTGCCTCCAGCTTGCGTTCTTCTTCGGACCTGCAAGACTTAAAAATGGCGAACGAGGGGGTGCCCTCTCTTGCTAGCCTCTTGGCTGCGGAATACGTTAGTCCACACACATCAGACCCACCAGAAATTACATTGATTACCTTTACGTGCGTCGGTGATGCGGGCGGGACAGGCTGCGCAAGATTCCTTTCGAAGGACGCCTTGCCTTTGTCGCTAAGGAGATCTTGAAGATATCCTTTATTGAGCATGAACGCGACCTCACGTCACAACGCAGTGCATTCCTCCGTTTTGTGACCATGATCATGATGGAATTGGCACCACTTTGTTTGATCTTTTTGTGCATCCGGTCGGTCACTTTTTCTTGGCCAACGGACGGGCGCTCCAATCTTGCTTAAGGCGTTTATGACGCCTTCGACGTCGACAGAAAATCCATAGGATTCGAGATCCGGAAAGGTTGATGATTCTGTCCTTGCGTTGCTACCTGCATTATCAACAATGTCAGTGACATTATTTACCTGGTTTGGGCGACTGTACGGATGGTTTCGCCAATTATTCTTCTTGGGAGCGAAAGTCTTCCGATCGTTGGGATTTTCTGGTGTACGACGCGTTGATATAGTGTTGAAAATGGCATCGTTTTCGTCCAGCTTCATCTTTGCTAATACTCGGGACTTGACTTCCTAGAACGTCTGGCACGAATACTTCGTCAGGCGGTTGTAAAGTTTTGATCATAGAATTAGACCTTTCCTGAAACATTCAAGTTTTTTAATGCTAATCATCTCTTTATTAAAGCGATTATAATAATCGCGAACAGATTCTTTAGGTCCTTGAATGATGCCATATAGGTCGCTCGTTTGCTTCTCCAAGCTGCGACTGCCTTCGAACTTTTCATAGAACTTGTTGACCAGAGTGGAGAAATCGTTGATGCTTCCTGGCTTGAGGGATCCGAGCCATTTGAGAGCAGGACCGATGAGTGTGGCCTCGAAAGACTTGCACATACATGCTTCTACCAGGTGCCAAGGGATTGACGCTTGCCACATTCGCTGCTTGTACTGGGCAACGTGCTCACCTAGATCGGTTGAACCGTCATAGTTGGCAATGAGGACGTTCGAGATCCTCTCTACGAACGGTGACTCTACATAACCGTCAGGATGCTCCACAATACTTGGCATCAGAGCTCCGGGGAGCGGGGACATGAGCTTCATTAGGCGCCTATTCTGCCTCTCGATCAGGATCATGCGCTTTGCCATAGGATCTGCTTCTCCATCGCAAGAATTATTCTCTTCGTCATTCAAGGGATCCTTTTCCTCGAACTCTGCGTCATCTTCGGATTCGGCACTGTCTGAATCAGAGTAATTCTGCATAAAGGGGATGTCGTCCATATTGGCACGACGCTGGATCTTTGAGGCTTTTGATGACGCTAACTCCTCTTGCAGCTTTTGAATCTTTTCTTGGGACGATGAGAAGTCAGAGGATATACGCTCATTAGCCTTCTTCATTTCGAGTATCTCCGCTCTCATTTGGTCATACAGCTTCTGCATCTCGTCGAGACTTGTTGTTTCAACCATTTGATGGATTTGAAAAAGTAGTTGATCTGGTTATGCCCCACAGTGGGCACCAAACTGTTTATGCTTAAATTTTCCTCTTACAACAGAATTAAAGTTAGGGACGATCTAACCAGATAATGAATGTTATGATGCAAGGAATGAATGCAAAGGGGATTCAAGGGACGAACACACAAGAATGGTGACGCGGAAAACCCCAATGAAGGTGGGTAAAAACCGCGGGTGGAGATGGTTCCACCAATCTACTATCAGGGATTGTCGTTATAGATGAACAACAATCCTTACAGATCGATTAAGTTTTGATCTAAGTACAAATGTAAAAATGTAAATTAGAATAATGAACAACTCTTTCTTTTGTATGCTCTTTTTGTCAATAATGTCGTGTGTTTCTTTTTGGCTTTTTTCTGCTTAAATACTCTATCACTCCACAAAGAGTTTACGAAGGTAATTTTCCTTGATTGTAGGCGATTATCCTTGCTATGCTCAACCAACAAAATCCACCTCCTAACTTTGTGTAACTGATTTTCCTTAGCGGCATTGTTAGCTGGATCATGATAGGATCACCTTCCCTCTTTCTCGGATTGTTAATTACTGGCTTGATTGACTTAATTAGTCTTCATGCCTTATTTTCATGGCTAGGTTTACGTCCTAACGTCAAAGTCACTGCGTCACTGCATCATTGTGTCAACGCCATCCTGTAAAAATCAGCCATAACAGGGCCTAAGTTGTTGACGGTGTGGTGTGCCGGCGAGGAGAAGTGGTGGTGAAGGAAGATGGTTGGGCGTCACAAGCATGTGTATTGAGGAGGATGAAGAAACAGGCAACAGAAGCGTTGTTTGTTTTAATTTTCAAAAATCCCTCGCCTGGTCATTAAAGGATCCGCCCGGTCAGCGCTAATACTCGCCCAGTCAAACCAAAATTTCGCCCTATTAGGAAAAGTCTCCCGGTTGACTGGGAGGGAAACACTTGGGCATATTTTCAAAAAAAATCCAAATTTCAAAATGTTGCTTGCGTGCCCGATAGGGCTATTCTACCCTGTCGACCGGACGAACAACATTTCAACAATATTTTTCTTTTTTTCTTTTTCTGAACTCGTTCCACCTACAAAAAAAAACACAAAAAAGAATACACTAAACCGAGTAAAATCACTCAAAAAGATAAAACAGAGATAAAAATCAAAATAAAAAGTAAAGAAAAGAGAAAATAAGTTAAAGCTCGAGTTGCCTCTCGAGAAGCGCAAATTTAAGGTCTTTCATGACCGTTTAAGATTAGTATATCACTCATAGTAATTCAATGCTCTAAGAAACTTAATCATATGTTCCTGCAAACATCTCAAAGCATATTATATAAGAGTGGAAAAGAGAAATAAGATAATTTAGTTCTAAAAAAATTAATAAAACTACAAAAATAAAAATTGAAGCAAAAATTATATTTATAAGAACAAGAAAAAGAAAAACGAAAAATGGAAACTAATAATCCCACCTTTGGCACTTCTTTTGAAAACAATCCCACATTTACCCCCGATCTTCTCAAAATGAGCCTTTTACCAGTTTGTGAAGTTGTTAACTTATTATAGAAGGTGACTTGCCAGTGTCGTCTTCTAATTGTTTTTTTTTTTAAAAAAAGCCTCTTCCCTCCCCTGCCGGAGCCCCCCCTGCCTGTTCCTTGGAGCCCCCATCCCCTTGCCTCCCCTGTCGCCTGCCGGAGCCCCGTCCCCTTACCTCCTATGCGATTCCCTCCCCTTCCCCTTCCCGCTTCCCTCCCCTCCCCTGCCGAGCCCCAATCCCCTTCCCAGTAGCCTCCCCTTTCCCTAACTAGTGGTGTGGGTTTCAGTTCGAGGTGGTGGGTTTCGGGAGGTGAGGTGGGGTTTCGGGCTAGTGGGAGTGAGGGTCAGGTGGAAGGGGATCACAATGAAGGTGGGGTAGGGTTTGAGGTGGTGGGTTTAGTTGTGGTGGGGTGGGTTTCCTTTTCAGCGGTGGTCGGGTGTGGCGGTGGTCAAGTGAGAGGTTTTTAGCGGTGGTCGGGTGAAAGGGGGTGGCGGTCGTCAGGTGAGAGGGGGCGTGGTGGTGGTGGTGGTCAGGTGTGAGGGGGCGGATGGTGATGAACCATGAAAGAACGATGTAAGGTGGAGAGAAAGAGATTAAAGAATCATCATGGATAATTAATTGGGTTTTAGAGTATTATTTCAAAACACAACATGGCTTGTTTATTCGGATTGCTCTTCCATTAGGCCGCGCCAACTAATACCGTGGTATATTTCATCATTGTACCCTTAAATGGGGAGACACAATTATGTGTCTACAATTTAGTACCACCAACAATAAAAACTGTATAAAACAACCTTGTATTCTCGTCAACGGCACCAAAATTTGACAAGTTGTCCTATACCTGTCAAAAATAATTCCTCCAAAACCTTCTAACAATGTAGTATGGTAAGTAGGGTCGAATCCACATAGAGATGGTAGTTCTAATCTAGCTTCGAAGGTATGGAGAAACTAAATACGATTAAAAATATTATAATGAAGGTTCTAAACTAATAAAATATGAAAATCAAATTAAAAAAATCCACTAGTGGAAAAATGAAGAAGGGCTGCGCTAAAAAAGGCATGTAGGGCTGCGCTTTTTGACAGCAGCCCTTTCAGTAGCAGCCCTTCACTTTTTAAGTAGAGCTGCGCTAGAAAAGCGCAGCCCTTAAGCTAGAAGGGCTGCGCTAGTTAGGAAAAAGCGCAGCCCTTCCTACCAAAAAAAAAATTAAAAAAAAAAATTTTTTGTCATTTTTTTACTCATAATCTCACATTTTCTGAAATTAAACAGAAGAGAAGAGAAACGAAACGAAAATACTAAACCCAAAACAATAAAAAGAATGAAACGAAAATGGAAAAAAGGAACAAAAACTAATATACAAAGAGAAGTAAATAAGTATACAAGAACATTAATCAAAACAAAGATGAAAATACAAGAAATTATATACAAAGAGAAGTATACAAGAACATTAATCAAAATAAACAAAGAGAAGTATACAAGAATAACATTAATCAAAATAAACAAAGAGAAGTATACAAGAACATTAATCAAAACAAAGAGAAGTATACAAGAACATTAATCAAAACAAAGAGAAGTATACAAGAACATTAATCACAATATATACACAAAGAGAAGTATACAAGAACATTATAGATCTGAAAATACAAGAACTACAACCTAATAATGTTTAAATACATAAAACAAAACCCAAATACATAATTTAAGGGAAAAAAAAATTTCGGAAAAACATAAAATGGCTATTTGGAGGCTTAAACGAACTCGGATGGCTTAAAAAGCCTAAACGTCACGCATAGCGGTGAGTTGACTCGTTGGCTCGTTCCGCTTCCGAAAAGGTATCACAATAGCAATCGGACTCCGTCGCCATGTTTAGTGCAAATCATTTCAAGTTTTTGTCGCAAATGTTTATGGGAGTTTTTGAGGGAGAAGAGAGGATGAGAGAGAAGAGAGGATGAGAGAGGAGGAGGAAAGGAATAATGAGGGACGTGAGAGAGGAGAGAGAATGAGGGATAATATATTTGACGAATCCCCGCTCAATATTTCAAAGCCCGCGATTCCGAAATTTCAAATTTTTTCAGGAAGGGCTGCGCTTTTTTAAAAAAGCGCAGCCCTACTAAGCAGAAGGGCTGCGCTTTTTAAAAAGCGCAACCCTTCACTTAGTAGGGCTGCGCTTTTTTAAAAAGTGCAGCCCTTCTTACCTACAGAAGGGCTGCGCCTATTTAAAAAAGCGCCCCTACTAGTGAAGGGCTGCGCTTTTTTTAAAAAGCGCAGCCCTTCTGCTTAGTAGGGCTGCGCTTTTTTAAATAAGCGCAGCCCTTCACTAGTAGGGCTGCGCTTTTACGAAAAGCGCAGCCCTTCCTGCGCAGCCCTTTATGTTTTTTCCCCTAGTGATCTAGGGAATGGTTCACTATATTCATACTTATAATCTATCAAATATCATCAAAATTTCAATGAATCTTAGAGCACAGGTTAATCCTACGGTCAAGTCTTAACGCTCTCAAATCAACATATACAATACAGTCGTTAATATAATTTGATTTGCTAATTTCAGGTAAGCCTCTAAAAGTCGATATTTCAGTTTTAACTCTTATTAGCAAGAATTAATCAAAAAATTGATCAGGTAGCAAGATTAAAAATAAAAACACTAATCAATTAGAGATATCAATGACAAATCAAACTATCAATAAATATCAATCAAGAATCATAGCATATAAACATGGATTCCCAAATCATATAAATAAAAACTACTCTATCATGATTAAATAAGATAATCTGAATCTACAAAAAAAATCATGATCAAATAAATCAATAAAAGAAATAAATAAAAATCATGAATTAATGAAAGACATGAAAAATTAGTGTTTGCAACTAAAACTAGAGAGAAAACGAAAAGAAGAAAACTAAACTTGTTGAACCCTAGTTTTGATGATGACAAAGAAACAAAGATGCAAACTAACTAGTGAACTAATGAGTTATTTAAGTGTATGATTTTTAAGGTATCAATGAAAGGAAACTGGAGAATACGAAGTCAAGGAAGAAGTCAAGAGAGGATTTCAAAGGCTAAGTAAAGAAGTTTCTAAAAGTTAATACTGGAGCAAGCATTGGATCAAGAAGAATAAAAGCTAGGCGTTTTATTTTCTAGTTCCATGTAAAGGAACAAAGTAAGATGGTAAGGAACATTGGCATTTATTTGAGAATGAGAGTTTGTTCCTTTCTAAGGAAAACTAAAGTGGCACTAAACAAATCTGTTAAAGGAACTTGTATATAAGGAACTAGACTTAGGCGTGAGATAATACGTACATTATGAATTGAGTAAGTCATGCCTAAATATAGGAAATTAGTTTACTAACTGAAAATCAGTTTTAAATAGAAAATTTTTAAGAAAAAGATTTTGTTTTTCGAAAAATAAGAAAATAATTATCCGGTTTTAGAAAGATTTATTTAAAAGATTAATTTTCTTAAAGATTAAAATTCATTTTAATAAATAAAATGTTT
The DNA here is from genome assembly GCF_026745355.1 of Beta vulgaris subsp. vulgaris. NCBI lineage: Eukaryota > Viridiplantae > Streptophyta > Magnoliopsida > Caryophyllales > Amaranthaceae > Beta > Beta vulgaris. The sequence goes on along the minus strand of NC_079207.1, from coordinate 34,461,026 downwards.
TATAAAACTGATTTTCGGATAAAGCTCAAGGAAACTCCTAATCTTTTAGGATGTGGCTAAAAATATCCACGTTCAAAAGAGATCATGGGACATGCGATGGAAACGTGTTCCTTAGGGGAAGGAACATCATGGGTTAATGGATTAACATGAACTCAATTTTAACTCCCACGTTATGTATTACACTATAAAATTGAAGTCAATAAGTTCCAAAGTGTGTCTGACTAAGTAATTAAGTGAGTTTAACTAATTAAGTGTCAGTGCCTTCATTCTCTCATAATAGCCATTTGTTCTTTGCTTTCTTACTCTAATTCCACTAAGCTTATTTCGATCAATTGTATTTTGGTTTTTGGGTAAGGGAACTTTGAGTGAAGTTCTGTAAGAGAGAAGGCTTTGAAAGCTTGTAGTGTGAGAAAACTTCGAGTGAAGTTGAGAGGAACTCTGTTAAGGGAACAGTGGCTCAGGAACTTGAGTTTAGGAACTCAAGGTGTGGCTCGAGTTAGAATTAGGTTGTAACAAAGTTGTTTGGCCTAATTAGTGAAAGAGTTGAGTTTAAAATCCCTAGTGGTCGAGGTTGTTTCTTCTTGTTGGGCCCAAGAAGTTTTTCCTCGTAAAAATCCCTTGTGTTCCTCTAGCTTGTTTATTCGTTTAAGTTTTAATTTCCGCAAAAAGTTACGTTTATTTCTACACCTACAATTCACCCCCCTCTTGTAGTGTTCCTAGGAAATAACAATTGGTATCAGAGCTAGAACTCACGTAAGATAGGAAACCCTATTGAGAAAAAGATCCAAGGAACAATGAATACCACCGAGAAACTTGAAGAAGGTTATTCCACTCAAAGGCCTCCTATGTTCAATGGGAAGTACTACAACTATGGGAAGAACCGCATGGAGATATTCATCAAAGCTGAAAACTATCAGGTATGGAGAGTCATTGAAGTTGGTGATTTCGAAGTCACAACTACAAATGACAAAAATGAGGTAACTCTAAAACCCCTCTCTGATTATGACAAATCTGATTTTGAAAAAATGGAAGTAAATGCCATGGCTATTAAACTGTTGCATTGTGGACTTGGACCCCATGAACATAATAGGATCATGGGATGCAAATCCGCAAAGCAAATATGGGATTTACTAGAAGTAACCCATGAAGGAACTAATGAAGTTAAAAGATCAAAATTGATTTACTTATGAATCAATATGAACTGTTCTGCATGAAATCAAGAAAGCATCGAGACATGTTTACTCGTTTTACTAACATTATTAATGAGTTGGCTTCTCTTGGAAAGTTTATTTCATCTGAGGAACAGGTTCGAAAGGTTCTTAGGAGTCTTCCTAAGGACAGATGGATGGCTAAAGTCACTGCTCTTCAAGAAACAAAAGACTTCACTAAGTTCAACTTAGAACAGCTGGCAGGGTCACTTATGACTCATGAGCTTCACCTTGATACTAATATGGTGAAAGCTCCAAATCAAAATCAATTGCTCTCAAAGCAGATGATGAAGATGATTCGGACTCAGAAGAAGAAGAAGCAGCCCTCATGGTTCGAAAATTTCGAAAGATGAAGAATGGAAACTTCAAAGGTAAAACTAAGAAATTTTCTAACAAAGCTGCTTGTCATAAATGTGGTAGTACAGATCACTTCATCAAGGAATGTCCTCTTTGGGAAAATGACAAAACCAAAGAAAGGAACAAGGAACGCTTTGCTGAAAGGAACAAAGAATCAAAGCACCTTTCTCTAAGGCAAATGTGCGCAAAGCTATGATAGCTGCTTGGGGAGATTCAGAGACGGAAGAAGAAGAGGAACAAACAACTGAAGAAACAGCAAACCTTTGCCTCATGGCAAACACTGACGAAAAAGAAGATGAAGAAAAAGTTGAGGTAAGTCAACATGGTCTTGAGTCAGACTTAGATGGTAAAACTAGGCTGAAATATATGATCTTCTTTATGATGCAATTCTTGAATGTAGAGATGAACGTGAAAAACGTAAACAAACGGAACAAGCCTTAAAGTCTGCAAGGAACACATAGAATGGCTTAAGAAAATGAGAACAGATGTTGAAACAAGATTCTTTGATTTATTTGATAAAAACTTAAAAATCAAAGAATGTATGAAAGTTTGAAAAATGAAAATTATCTAATTAATTTAGAGATTTCACACTTGAAGGAGTTTGTCCCTGTTCTGAGTTCCTTTGATATAAGATCAACCCTTTGAAAGGATACAGATCTGAGATTGAAAATTTGAATAAAGAGAAAAAATTTTAAAGGAACAGATCTGTAATCTTAAAAAGGAACTGGTTGTCGCAAGGAACAGAGGAAAATATGGAGTTCCTAAGTGGATTGAGAAACCACAGACCAAAAGGAAAGGAAGGTCTTGGTTTTGAAAACTACAAGAAAAGGAACAAGACAAAGAAATATGTTGATCTACCTAGTGATAAATTTTGTATGTATTGTGGAAGGTAGGTCATTACATAAATCAATGTCAACTAAAATCTGAGATGATTGGAAAAATGTGAAATAAGTAAGAAAAAATGGGTTGTCAAAACAAATCCTAGTCAAGAACAGGAACCCACGAAAGATGGGGTTCCTACAACTAAAACTAGTTGATTTTTGCAGGTTGGAGTGAGGGGGAACAACACATGGTATCTCAATAGTGGTTGTTCCAAGCACATGACAGGAGACAAAACTAAGTTTCTCTCACTCACAACCTATGAAGGTGGAGTGTAACATTTGGTGAAATAAGAAAGGTAACATAGTTGCCATGGGTAAGGTGGTAAGTCACCACTACACTCTATTGAAAATGTATTTTTAGTTGAATGTCTAAAACATAATCTATTAATATTTCTCAATTCTGTGACAAGGAAAATACTGTAAAATTTGATAAAGAAAAATGCTTGATCATCAACATTAAAACTAAGAAGGTTATCTTGGAAGGAACAAGGAAAGGGAACACATACATTGTGGATCTGACCTTGTTCCTCAAATCAATTTAACTTGTCTTAGTGTTATTGAAGATGATTCACTTCTTTGGCACAAGCGTATAGGACATGCTAGCTTTTCATTACTTGAGAAACTTAGATCAAAAGATCTTGTTTTAGGATTACCATCCATAAAATTTCATATTGATCAAGTTTGTGATGCATGTGCACGAGGTAAGCAAGTAAGATCCTCTTTCAAATCTAAAACGATTAGTAAGTACCACTAAACCATTAGAATTAATTCATATGGACTTATGTGGACCCATGAGAATTCAAAGCAGAAGTGGAAAGAGGTATGTACTTGTTATTGTAGATGACTACTCTAGGTATACTTGGGTTATTTTTCTCACTAGTAAAGATGAAACTTATGATGAGTTCCTTGTCTTTGCTAAAAGAGTTCAAACACTTAAGTGGTCAAAATAATGCACATTAGATCAGATCATGGCAAAGAATTCGAGAATTATAAATTTGATGACTTAAGCAGAGATAATGGCCTAGATCATAATTTTTCTGCCCCTAGAACACCACAACAAAATGGTGTTGTAGAAAGGAAAAATAGAACTTTGGAGGAAATGTCTAGAACCATGTTAATTGCTAGTGAACTTCCAAGGAACTTTTGGGCTGAAGCTGTTAATACTGCTTGTCACATAATTAATCGTGCCATGATGAGACCTATCATTAAAAAACTCCTTATGAACTTTATTTTGGAAAGAAACCAAATATCACCTATTTTAGAACATTTGGTGCAAATGTTATGTGCATAATAATGGAAAAGATAATCTTGGAAAATTTGATGCAAGGAGTGATGAAGCAATACTTTTTAGGATACTCTCACATAGTAAAGCTTATAGAGTATATAACAAGAGACTATGTGTGTTGAAGAAAATTCACGTAATCTTTGATGAATCTGAAAATACAATCCAAGCATACAGGTTGATGACTATGAGATGTGGTTACACCAATGAGAAAAATGCAGATTCAAAGAAGAAGAAGAAGTGAAAGAGGAAAGGAACGAGGAATTGAAATAATACATCAATGATGTTCCTGTTCCTCAAGGAGGAAGATGTTCCTGTTCCACAAATGAAGGAACTGAGTCCACCGAGGCTAACAGAGGAACAACTGATCAGAGTTCCTCATCTACTCAAGGAACTCATGAGGAACAACATGTTCCTATAAGAGAGTTTCAACCAAAACCTTGGAGAAACAAAAGTCACATCCAATGGAACTCATAATCAGCGACATATCCAAAGGTACGCAAACTAGATCTCAGTTAAGGAACTTTTGTGCATTTCATGCGTTCCTATCAATGATGGAACCAAGAAATCATGAAGAAGCCTTAACTGACTCTGATTGGATTACTGCATGCAAGCTGAATTAAATGAGTTTGAAAGAAATAAGGTATGGCATCTAGTTCCCTCATCTAAACAACAAAAAGTAATTGGCTTAAAATGGGTGTTTAGAAACAAACTAGATGAATATGGAACCATTGTAGAACAAAGCTAGACTTGTAGTAAAAGGTTATAATCAACAAGAAGGAATAGATTATGAAGAAACCTTTGCTCCTGTAGCTAGATTAGAAGCCATTAGAATTTTAATTGCATTTGCTGCTTACATGGGATTTAAACTATATCAAATGGATGTTAAGTGTGCATTTTAAATGGCTATCTAAATGAAGATGTATATGTTGAACAACCCCATGGCTTTGAAAATAATAATCTCCCAAATCATGTCTACAAGCTTGATAAAGCTCTTTATGGGTTAAAACAAGCACCTAGATCATGGTATGAGAGATTATCAAAGTTCCTTTTAGAAAACAATTTTAAAAGAGGAAAGGTTGATAAAACCTTGTTCCTAAAATCTAAAGGAACTGACATTTTCTTGTTCAAATATATGTTGATGACATCATATTCGGAGCTACTAATGAAACATTGTGCAAAGAATTCTCAAGTCTCATGAGTAATGAATTTGAAATGAGTATGATGGGTGAGTTAAATTTCTTTCTTGGACTACAAATCAAACAAACTAAAAAGGGAATAATTGTTCACCAACAAAAATACATAAAGGAACTATTAAAGAAATATGGCCTCGAAAACTCAAAGATAAATCACACTCCTATGGGAACTTCAACTAGATTAGATGAAGACTCCATAGGAACAAGTGTTGATCAAACAAAATATAGAGGAATGATTGGTTCACTTTTGTATCTAACTGCTAGTCGTCCAGACATAGCTTTCAGTGTTGGTTTGTGTGCTAGATTTCAAGCAAATCCAAAGAGTCTCACCTTACTGACGTGAAGAGAATTCTTAGATATCTTAAAGGAACAGATGATCTTGGACTCTACTATCCAAGAAGTGATACATTCGAGCTAAAAGGATATGCAGATGCAGATTATGCTGGAGATCTTGTAAATAGGAAAAGCACCTCAGGTATGGCACAATTCCTTAGTCATAGTTTAGTTTCTTGGAGTACCAAGAAACAAAACACAGTTGCTTTATCCACTGCTGAAGCAGAATATGTAGCAGCTGCTGCATGTTGCTCTCAAATGCTTTGGATAAAACAACAACTTAGTGACTATGGAATAAACTTTGATTGTGTTCCTATTTATTGTGATAATACAGTGCTATAGTATTTCTAAAGATCCAGTGCATCATTCTAGAGTTAAACATATACATATCAGACATCACTTTTTAAGAGAAAATGTTGAAAAAGGTTTGATTAAACTTGAGTTTTGTCAAACTGAGAATCAGATTGCTGATATACTAACTAAGCCTTTGCAAAGAGATAGATATGAAAAATTAAGGCTTGAGTTAGGGTTAATAAAAATTAAGTGATTGTTCCTATGTCATTCCCCCATTGAATCAATTTGAGTGACTTTGTGTGCTAAAAATAATTGTGTTTAATTGCCTAAGACCATTGCAAATTGGAATGTTACAAACATAAACATGAATTCAAAGAATTAAACAACTCACAAATGTCACATAATACTCCCCTTACTGTTCCTAAGGTAAGAAACATGCATGATATGAAGGACTTGATATGTAGCATTAGTTGTTCCTATAGCACAAGTTCCTTGCATTTATTTTCTTTCAAAAATTAAAACTCAAAAAATCCAAAAATCCGAAAAACCCAAAAATAAGGAATCAGATTTAATTAAATCTTGATTCATTTATTCTTCTTTTCGTTTTTTTCTTTTTATTTTTATTGTTTTATTTTTCCGCGTGTCAAAACACTTTACATGCAAATCCCTCCTTAATTCATCACATAGAAACCTGTTCCTCCAACCTTCATCTTCCCATACGAAACTCTCACACCTCTTCAACCCATAAAAACCCAATCTACTTCAAATCATGGCAAAACCTCACGAAATCTCCTTTTCCAACATCAAAAACTCCAACTCCTCAAAATGGAAAATTCTCCTTCTCCTACCAAAACCCTGAAATCGACCAAATCAAGAAACACCCATAAATGAGCAACATTAGAATCTCCAAGAAGGAGTATGCGAGAAAAATTAATTGGGGAAGATGATGAAAAGAAACCCCGGAACAAACTCAGGGGGAAAAAAGTCACCTGTTCCTTCCAAAGGAACTGTTCTTCTTCTTCCAAGAAACGGGTTGAAAGAAGCGAATACTATGTATGGTTTTTGTGTAGATCTAGAATGGGAAATAAAGTAAATTTCATGAATTACAAACATTCTAAAGGAACAGGGATGGAATTCTTTTTGAATTGCTTTAACAATGCACTTGTTCCTTTAGCAATGGATGAATTTTGTGCGAATTTTACAATATAATGGTCTTTGCACAACTGAGTTAGGGAAAGAAAATTAATTTAATCAAGCCACATTGGGAAAGTTTGGGAAGTTCCTTGCAAAGGAACATATTGTATTTTAAACGGAAAGGAACTGTTTCTTTTCCAATTTTCCTCAGGATACAATTGTTGAATTATTTGGAGCAACTGCTGGTCAGAACAAGATAAATCATAACCTACTCTCTCCCCTTCACAAAATCTTGTTCAACTTAGTATGGAGAGCACTCATTCCTTGCACTGAAAAGAGGAATGAAGTGGGTCTCTTAGACATGTGCTACATGTTTTTTTAGACCACCACATTCAAATCAACTTCCCTTCTCTCTTTATCCAACATCTTACCCACTGTATTAAGAATCACTATGTTATTGGTTATGGAGCCTTGATTACATCTCTCCTTCAGCTTTGAAGTGAGCTAACTGGATGGCCTACTTTAGGAGTTAAGCAAGGAATATTTTGAATGAGAAAACTCTTAATGGATTGGATCTTTCTGTCCAAGAAGGAGTACTCATTCAAGGGAGAACACTCCTAGTTCCTCTAGCAAGAGGAAACTGTCTAAGGTAGTTATTGAGGAACAAGATGATGATGTTATTCTGGAGGAACCTAAACCAAAGAGGCGCAAACACATAGCCAAAAAGCCTACCCCTCCTGTTTCTAAAAGCGTGAGGCAGAGCACTCGTTTGAAAATAGCTCATTCTACCTCTGTTCCTTCCAACAAGGACTCCCCTTTAGTCCTTTCTGATGCGGAGGAACAGGAACACCCCACTCTCAAGGAACCCACTCCACCAACATCTCCAAATCTTTTTGTTCCTTTCACAAAACTAACCTCTATCTTCCCCTCATCCTTTTCTGTTCCTTCCAGTTTTGAACAGATTAAGGATGAGTTAACTGGACCTAACCCTTTTGCTTCCACCTCTACAACTCTTCCACCAACCCCACCGTTTCTCCCTCCCATTTACAACACTTCTCCATCTGTTTCCACTCCCGGAACTGATGATCCTTCAATCCAACCTACTCTAGTTCCTCCACCAAACCCTACTACTGCCTCTGGTTCCAAGGGTAAGGAACAAGTTCTCCGGATGACTGTGGCTGGGTAAATGATGTCTGTCTTCCTGCACAACACATGATAAAATTCTATAATCACCTACACTGGACATTGGATGCTAAAACTGACAAAATGCTGGTCTTATGAAGATTCTAAGTGATACGGTGATTTGAGCAACAAAAGAAGATGGAAACTATGGCACTAGCCTTGGAGGAGTTGAAGGAACGAGTTGGTGTCAATCATAGTGAAGTAATGAAGAAACTGGAGGATGTGGTTGAAGAAGAAATTGTTAAGGAACACCATCCCCCTTCCCTTTCTTAGTTCTAGTTTTGTTCTTGTTCTTGTTTCCTTTGAGGAACAAGACTTTTGTTTAGTTCTTTTCTTTTTCTTTCTTTGTTTTTTTTTTTTTGGAACAAGTGCTATATAAACAATGACTTTTGCTATTATGACTATGTTTGTGAATATTTATGCATAATTTCTTCCTTGGAATGGCTAGTATTATGTGATTGATGTTTGAGCAAGTTTATCCTTTGCATTCTAACTTAACCAAAATGGTGCTTGCTTATGGTCTTACGGTGTTATAACCAATTTATCACAACCCGCAGAGTCTACTCTTTTTGAGGATGACAAAGGGGGAAAAGATTTAAGGAACAAACTGTACATAACAAAAAAAAAATGGTGAAAAATCAAAAAATAGGTTAAGGTAAATGAAAAATCGAAATTCAAACATTAAGTAAGTTACTTAATTTTGTTTTATTTTTCATTTTCTTCTTTATTGTTTTATCGCTCATTCACTTATATTATTTGTTATTTCCTTAGTTTGTACCTTTGTTGTCATCATCAAAAAGGGGGAAATTGTTGAACCCTAGTTTTGATGATGACAAAGAAACAAAGATGCAAACTAAGTAGTGAACTAATGAGTTATTTAAGTGTATGATTTTAAGGTATCAATGAAAGGAACTAGGAGAATACGAAGTCAAGGAAGAAGTCAAGAGAGGATTTCAAAGCTAAGTAAAGAAGTTTCTAAAGTTGATACTGGAGCAGCATTGGATCAAGAAGAAAAAAGCAAGGCGTTTTATTTTCTAGTTCCATTGTAAAGGAACAAAGTAAGGATGGTAAGGAACATTGGCAGTCTTATTTGAGAATGAGAGTTTGTTCCTTTCTAAGGAACAAACTAATGGCACTAAACGAATCTGTTAAAGGAACTTGATTATAAAGGAACTAGACTTAGGCGTGAAAGATTAACGGTACAATTATGAATTGAGTAAGTCATGCCTAAATATAGGAAATCAGTTTTACTAAGTGAAAATCAGTTTTAATAGAAAATTTTTTAAGGAAAAGATTTTGTTTTTCGAAAAAGATAAGAAAATATTATCCGGTTTTTGAAGATTTATTTAAAAGATAAAATATTTTCTTAAAGATTAAAATTCATTTTTAATAATAAATCTGTTTTATTTTAACTGATTTTCGGATAAAGCTCAAGAAACTCCTAATTTAGGATTGTGGCTAAAAATATCCACGTTCAAAAGAGATCATGGGATCATGGGACATGATGAGAACGTGTTCCTTAGGGGAAGGAACATCATGGGTTAATGGATTTAACATGAACTCGATTTTAACTCCCAGTTCTATGTGTTAGTCACTATAAATATTGAAGTCTAAATAAGTTCCAAAGTGTGTCTGACTAAGTAATTAAGTGAGTTTAACTAATTAAGTGTCAGTGCCTTCATTCTCTCATAATAGCCATTTGTTCTTTGCTTTCTTACTCTAATTCCACTAAGCTTATTTCGATCAATTGTATTTTGGTTTTTGGGGTAAGGGAACTTTGAGTGAAGTTCTGTAAGAGAAAGCTTTGAGTAAAGCTGTAAGTGTGAGAAAACTTCGAGTGAAGTTGAGAGGAACTACTGTTAAGGGAACAGTGGCTAGGAACTTGAGTTTAGGAACTCAAGGTGTGGCTCGAGATTAGAATTAGGTTGTAACAAAGTTGTTTGGCCTAATTAGTGAAAGAGTTGAGTTTAAAATCCCTAGTGGTCGAGGTTGTTTCTTCTTGTTGGGCCCAAGAAGTTTTTCCTCGTAAAAATCCCTTGTGTTCCTCTAGCTTGTTTATTCGTTTAAGTTTAAATTTCCGCAAAAAGTTACGTTTATTTCTACACCTACAATTCACCCCCCTCTTGTAGTGTTCCTAGGGAAATAACAAAGCTGAACCTAAAACTAAAACTAACGTGTGAAAAAGAGGGGGAAAAAGAGAGGAGTTATCCTAATCTAAGTAATACTCCCATCGTTTCTTTTTAATTTACTCACTTCATTTTGGGGGAGAATGAAACACCCCCAAATTTCTCTCTTTTGAAAAACTTATTTTAATCTAATTGAGAAACTTGAGAGCATTACCGCCACGTGATAACGTTAAAGGCTTTAATACTAACTACTAACTGAACTTTAAATAATGCAGCGGAAATAACTTAAATAACTTCTCTTTATTAATATAAACTTTATTGTACAACTATACAATAATGGAAATAAAGAAAATTAAATAACAACTCCTTGACTAATTATGATTCCTCACTAGCTTCCCCATATAAAGTATGCATCATATCAACCTGTAAATTCTGCTCACCAAAATAGGATCATCACGAGGACAAAGCCATAAAACAAAACAAAACAAAAGCGTGTCAGTAAAAATACTGAGTACATGTATATGCGAAATATTAAACACTTTATTTAATTAAACTTTTGAAATATTTAATTTCAAAAAACCTTTATGGATACTTGTTAATACTTGTATAATATAAAATATATAATCTTGATAAAAAATCCTTTTTCCTTGGCTAGGTACCTTGCCTAAAGTGTGCACACCCCCCCCCCCAAGTTAGTATATCTTATTGAGTCTATTGCGAGGGGTTACTACCTTGTCCACATGACTTATACAAAAAGTACATGCGTAAATAATATAATGGCTACCGTTCTTGCTAATAAATAACAAGTCGTTGCCTCTTTATAATTGCGATCATAAAAGATCATATATCTAATAAAAATCCTTCTGAAATAATCCTCCTTCAAAAAGAATAATAATTCTTAAAACAAATAAAGGCATAGATAAAATAACTTGCTCAAGGGTTAACCTTTGAAAAATAATAATGGTTCAAAAACACTCCTTTTTAAATATTTAAACATAAAACATAAGATCAAACTCCTTATAAAATATTTGAATATAAATTCAAATATCAAACTTTATAAATACATTAAACGAAAGACATAATTCAAAGTTCATAAATAAAATTTATAAACATTCAAACATGTTCATATAAAACAGATGCAGTTCATAATAAAACTCATAAAAACATGAATTTCAATCCAAAATATTTTCCTAAAAACATGATACTACACTTGCAAAACAATTATTAAAGATCTACAAATACACGCACCTTGAAAATTAATAATTACTAGGGAGAAGAGAAAGGTAGGCTAAGAGGGAGAGAGAGTTTAAACTTGAGAAAAGAGATTTATTTCTCAAATTTGGTGTGAAAAATATGATGGATGGAGACCCCTATTTAAACTTGATAAAAGAGATCTTCTTTTCTTTTTACAAACCTTTTTGGATTTTCTTTAAAACATTTTTAATTTTATTTTGAACCAACTACTTGAATGTAAAATTTAGGAAAGTTAGGCCCGAAATTAATTTGGGCTAAAATTTGTTTTAAATACCCAAAACCTTTCTTATAAAAGCCTTTTTAGTAAATAAAACATTTTCAAAAACTAAAACTTTTATAAAAACATAGATATTGACTTACTAAAAATACGGAGTATTGCAGTGAACCAAGGAGAAAGTACAAAAGTATGAGAGAGAAACTGAAAAGGTGGAGAGAAAAACTAAAAAGTGAGAGAGATAAACAAAAGAGTGGGTTAAAATATTAAAAAAGGAATGACATGGGTGGAAAAAGAGGAGAAAGTAGATGTGATATGTTACCAAAAATAGAAAAGCAGCAGTGTGTAGATTAAAAAGAAACAGACTAAAAAGTAAAGTGTGTAGATTAAAAAGAAAAGGATGGAGTATTAGATAACCTAATATGACTAGGAAAGTAATTTACAAGATAAGAAAAGTCTTGAATAGATCACTAAATAGGCGGATTAGTGATCACGCATATGGATGAAATAGATCCAGCAAAACCATTCCCAACTTCGGAATGACATAACTCCTTGACTAGAAATCTCCTCTGGGCGTGCCACCTATCGTTGGAAAGCTCTTCAAGTTTTGTTTCCAAATCTATTGAAATTATTCGATTCTAAGAAGCACATAAAATGTTGTGATCAGAAGAGTATGCGTGACTCATTTTCTACATTTGTTCTAATGATTTTCCACTTTGTTTTCGCTCAATCTCATGCTATGAAATATCCATAGCAATCTTTATGCAATGCACCTCCATTTTAAATTCTTCTAATCCTCACACTTAGTTAATCATACTCCAAATACGTTCTCAATACCTAAAATTCATCAAAAACAAGAAAACATACCGAATTCGAGTAGAATAACATAATTTGAAAATATGATGCAACAATGAACCTGAATCTAAATGCTCTAAAATATAACCTAAATGCACCTAAAGACTGCATATAAATATGATTGATCAAATAGTAATTGGGAAATAAGTAAGAGAAGAATTTATAAACTATGTGCCCATGAACACCGTACAAAACTCGACTTCGACCCCGCGAATCGTTGTTACTCTTGTTCAAGCTTAGTTTCAAGGCTAAACTTTTCTTCGATGGTCGTATTCTCTTCCAATCTCTCAATTGTGAATTCAATCAAAACTCTTTCGTAACTCTCAATATTTTTTTCTTAGCTAAATTGTGTGTGTCTATTTCCCATCCCGGCCCCAAGAGTGGTGGGATTATATCCAATTGGTGTACAAGCAAAACCAAAGATAAAATTTCCCAACTGCATATCTAATAAACTCAAACTCCAAATTTGTAGCGGATCCGTTGAACTAACCATATCTTTTGTAAAGGAATTTGTTAGCTGGCGTGACAAGTCCTACTTCCCTTATTTTTTGTATCTTGGAGAAGGAGATTGAAGAAGAGTTGGATAATTTGTTGTTTGTTGATGTGGCGAGTAAGGCATGATCTTTTACTTTTCCTTTTTCTTCATTTCTTTTTTTTCCTTTTCTTCTTAGTAATATGTGGAGATTTTGTTAGTCTTTGTCACAAATTGATTCAAAAATGATCTAATGACAACAAAGTAAGCTAATTAGTATAAATTATACTAAATTATAGCAAAGGTAATATTTAATCTAACATTATCAAAAGTATTCTAAGTACGTAAAATTTTGACCAAATAATGATATTTTTGACCAAGATAAGGGAATAAAAACATATGCATTTGTGTATTTATCACTTTACCAACCAAAACCCCACCCCATCTCCGAAACAACCATCCTAGCCACCGAAACCACCAACCTCACACCCAAAACCAATGGATGTACAAGAGAGAGAGAGAGAGAGAGAGAGAGGGGGGGGGGCTCAGGTGAAATCCTTCAGCCGATTGTGGAGATGGAGGGAAAAGAGAAGTATGTCGGTTGCGTGGTCGACATCAATGCCGGCCTAAGTGAGAGAAAGAGATGAGAAGGAGAGAGGAGAAGAGAAGGGTTGAAGAACTTTTGTTTTCTCTTGTCTAACCAAACATATTGGTAAATTGGGAGGTTTGAGGTCTTTTAATAATCTCTCATAACCCTGAATTGATTCTTTTTACTTTTCCCTCTTCCAGCCAAATGCCCCTTTAGTATAACCTGTACATCAGCATGAGTACAACCATCTCTAATGTAGGAAATATACTTTGATTGATGTATTCATAAAGAACAAATATACTTCCTCCGTTTTATATTACTCGCTACACTTCTCAATTCACGAACTCCTAGGCAATTTTTGGAGAAGAAGAGGTAAAGAGTAAGAAAAGGGACCCATGTGAGGGGAGAGAGATAGAGAGAGTTTATTGCCCAAAAAGTAAGTGTAGCAAGTAATGTGAAACTTCCCACAATGAAAAATGTAGCGAGTATTATGAAACGGAGGAAGTATAAGATATTTTGACAAACAATGAAAAAAGTAAATTGAACTTGATTAAATTTCAAAAGAACAATGTTGCGCCATTGTATCGAGGTCACAACCTTAGAAACTAATTTCATCAACTTGATGATGTTCATCCCCGAAGGTTAACACAACGATCTCCTACTCCATGCACCCGGATCAAGGATTACAATTTTTTTAACAATTGCTCATTTTTTATGGTTATGGTAGGCTTGTGTTTTAGGTTTTTGAATGAAGAAAAAGAGAGATGAAATGCTAATAACCTATGTATATAAGGGATAAGAAAATAAAATCGAAACAAATATGGAAATAAGAAAAAATAAGTTTTTCGGAAATCCCCTTGAAGGCGTGTTTTTATTCGGCTATGCGGTATAAGGGCATATTTGACTACCTTATTGAAGGGTTTTATTAAAAAAGTTTTCGAAGTCGCCAACAAGTATTCATAGGAAGACTCATAGACCTAAGATATTGAAAAATATGGACAACTTTGGGACTTATCTAATGTAGATTTCTCCATCATAACTTCATTAATGGTCATGAACCAAAAACAGAGTTCGAGGGTGAGATTATGAACATGGTCATGAACCATCTTAGCCCATTGTCAACCTCTACTAGATATTGATTCATAGCAAGTTCTAAGCAAAAGAACAACCAAACAATATTTTTAAGCACCCTAAAAATATTAGTATAGGTTGGTTCATTAAACACATAAAAAGGACTGTTGTTTTAGATGACAAGTTATTAAGCAATCAAAACTACTGGGTTCCTAATTCAATGTCCAATTATCTAATTAAACGTTGGAGAAATTTCTTAGGTCTTGATAGCAATAATAATATGTTAATGATGAAGCATAAGCATCACAATCATAAAATTATATAAGAAGTAAAAAGGATTTGAGATTTAGAATGTACAAAAGCAAATTTTTATTGAAGATACGTGATCATAAAAAGATTGTTAGTAACTTCAATAAAATAAATAAGAAAAGATTAAGGACCCTCATAAATATATCGGTGTGGCTTGGCTCTTAGAGATATTAACCTTCAGGAGGAGCAATCATGAAGCCTTTAATGAAAATATATGAAAATCGATCAAAGTATGAGTATGGGTATATGTGTTTGAATATGAAAGTATGAGAGAATGAGAGTGTTTTATGCCGTGAGAGATCGTAAGTATTTGGGTTAAAAAAGGTGTCTAAAATCCAAAATGGTTAGCCTATTTATTATAGGAAAACTTTTGAAAAAAAGATAATGAAGAACGCTACACGTCTCGCAAAAGATTGTGTGGCATGCACAAGCTTTGTGCGGAGCGCACAAGCTATGCTTCTCGCGCATGGATGTGAGCTAAGCGCAATCTTGATGCATCAGATGCAGCTCCAATCCGGCCGCTTATTATTTAATTCGGTTTTCAAATGATTCTTTTTAATCTTTATCAAATAATATCTTCTTAAATTCGAAAATCAACCATTTAAAAAACATATAAATTCATTTCAATAAAATAAAATCCTTAAAAATATTTATTTATTTCTGAAAATATTTATTAAAATAATAAATAAATACAATTAATTACCATGAGTAATTAATTGGGCTTTTTAAAGGATTGGTCGGTCTCAAAATAATTAATTTGTGGGCTTAAAAATACAATAATCATTAGGAATATAATTAGGCTTTAAATTAAAATTGGATTTTGAATCATTTAAATGAATAAATAAGCTTTATGATTTTAATATTAGTTATGGGTCTGACTCTTCGGATTGCTCTCCTTTGGGTCGAGCCAATTAAGACCGTGGTATGTATCATCATAGAGTACTCAAATGGGGAGACACGATTATGTTTCTACAAAAGCCTCCACTTTAACTGAGGTTTGTTAAATTGAAAGTCAAATTATACGTGTCGTTATGGAAAATGATTATAGATGCTCTGCAATCTAAAACCAATCTTTTAACATACCAGTACCTACAAAACAAGCATAAGTTTGAAGAAACAAGTATTTATGAAAATTATCAATTCGCAAAACAAGAACAAGTTTAATGAAAGCAGTACTTGTAAAACAACCATGAGTTTGTAGAAACAAATATATATATGAAAAGTAACAATTCGCAAAACAAGCACAAGTGTGCAAAATGAAACGATATTATGAGATATGTGCAGCTCATGACAGTTTAGAGCTTTATCCCTCTCTAGGGATGATGCTTGGTTGAAGACTAACACTGGATTTGACAGCTGTTGTTGTCTTCAGGAACACGAACCATATTAACGCTGGATTTTCCGTTGTCTGGGCCCATGATTTTTTAGAGTTTTGTCACGCTCCAAGGTTGATATATGACTTAATGGTAGCGCCATACTTGATTGTTATTGTTATAATTAAGAATATGAACCATAGTTGAATTTTTTGTTGTCTCAACCCATAGATGTCCTCGAAAATGGATTTTTCTTTATCTCAACCCATAAATGTCCTTAGAAATAGCGTGGGATTTACCGCTGTCGATGTTCTTCAAAAATAATGCTAGATTTACCATTGTTTATTTCCTCGAGACGTGCAAATGATCCCTCATACGATTTTCTCATATAAGTATGTACGCCTCGATGGAATAAAATGATGGTGCTATCGTTGTTAATGTCTTCTAGATGCGCAAATGATCCTTCTAACGTTATAGAGTCTGCATGCTTGGGCATAATATAACTCATATAGAGTTGTACGTTCAACGATGAATGTATAATATTGATACCTACAAAATGCAAAGAATACACAGATATGCAGATAAACTATTATGGGACATGCATATGTCCCGACATGTGGGTGCTAGTGTATGGATAGGGAATGACTTGACCTATAAATTAAAGAGTAACATCTAATACGCTAGACATAAAGGTGTTATCGGGTGTGCGTGTGTGTGACTAGACTGATGCAAACATGTAATGCAAATGCAGAGATATGCAAAGATAGAATGCTTTATTATTCCTCTACAAGCTCAATTTTTCTTTAAAAAAATAGTGTTTTTTTAAAATAGGAGAATCTGAGACCCCCAAGGATGATCCATGTAGGTTATGTCTAATGCAAAATGTATAGAAATAGGAGAAAAGATAAAATTGTCAGCCTGCGTGCTGCACAAAGGAGTGATCTAGTCGTGCGACTCTTTATGGCACACATACCCACGTGTCAGAGGCAGGTTGATACGCCTAACATGACACAACCAATGCATTGGGCGTACTACGTGCGTCCAACACGTGTTGCCAGGCATTTTTAC
Source organism: Beta vulgaris subsp. vulgaris (assembly GCF_026745355.1). NCBI lineage: Eukaryota > Viridiplantae > Streptophyta > Magnoliopsida > Caryophyllales > Amaranthaceae > Beta > Beta vulgaris. The sequence goes on along the minus strand of NC_079207.1, from coordinate 34,443,888 downwards.
TCAATGCATTTTCAAGAATTCTTTTATCCATTCAAATCCAGAGATTCAATATTATGGATTAAAATTTTGATTTCACTTTTATTTATATATAAAAATGTTCATTTAAAGTAATAAATAAAACAATTAGGCTAAAAATATTTTAGATGGACTCAAAATATATTTATAGGCTCAAACTACAATTAATTATAATGAACAATGAATTTGACTTCAAAATAAGACTCTTTAATACACTTTAAATTAATTTTGGGTTGGCTTTTCATACTACTCTTCCGTCGGGTCACGCCAACTAAAACCGCATTATGTTTCATCATCGGGTCCTTAAATGGGGAGACACGATTATGTGTGTCTACGACAGTGTTATGGAGTATTACCATGCCACGTCTAATCCTCATTCCTCAAAATGATCTATAAATTACCAATCAAGCATAACATAAATATTCTCACTTGCAGATTGCATCACAACTAATTTTTTCATTACATGTTGAATTATTGATTCATCCGATCCATTTTTTAAAATCGTGATTCATCTCATCCAACTTCTCCAATATAATGTTTATTCTTATTACTATTTGTCTTTTCTTTTCCCTTTGAAAGCCACAAGCACAACAATGTGGTATTCGTAAACGTGTTTATATTTCACGTATGGGGGATGAGCGCGTACTTGTATTTGACTACCACACTATAAAGCTTTTGTATTGAAAACGTTTTGAAGTCGCCAACAAGTCTTTAAAAGAAGACTCGCAAATCTAATTGGATATGAAAAATTATAGGGACAAATTAGGGACTTATCCAATGTAGATTTTCCCGTCTAGACTCCATAGATGGTCAAAATGAACCAAAGATTGAGTTCGGGGTGAGGGTACAACACAATCAGGAACTATGTTGCCCATCGCTGACCTCTACTAAATATCAATTCATAACAATATTTATGCAAAAGAATAACCAAATAATGTTTTAAGCACCCTAAATATAATTAGTCTAGTTTGGTCCAGGAAACACATAAAAATACTATTTTTTTACTGATACGTTATTGTGCAATCAAATTACAGAAAACCTATCAGGTTGTCCAAATTAATCTGATTAATGTTAGAACAGTTCTTTAGGTCTTGATTAGCAAAAATAACATATAGGTGATAAAAGAAATTGGGCAAACATATAATATGCATACACATGAATGTTTTTTTTTTTTTTTTGGCAAATGAAGAGATATATTACCAAAAAGAGGTGATTACAAACACTAATCACACTAGCAAGCATGCTACAAACTGCCCTACTTCATACACATTACATAATCATGCTTCTTCTAATCTCCTCAGGACTTCTAACAGCAATTCTAAATAACACATCTCGAATTACATTAGAAGTTGGAAGAACAGTATTAGTAAAAATTTGACTGTAACGTTGTCTCCATATTTCATAAAAGCATTCAGTAACAGCCATAACAATGAGCTTCCCATTTTTCTTCCTTGCTTGCCTTTTTGCTGCTTCTATTATGTCTTGAAAGTTGTTGCTCATTCTTGTAATCCTCAAACTATTACACACCCCTTGCCACACTTCATTTGCATAATTACATAAGAAGAAAAGATTGCACTGACTCATCAACCCTCCTACACAAGCTGCATATGGTATTACAATTAACACCCCGTAGGCTTAACCTATCTGTGGTAGCTAACCTGTTTTGCAACCCAAGCCATAAGATAAATTTACTCTTTGGAGCTGCTTCATTGTTACAAATTATTCTTCTCCAGTGCACCCTTTCAAACTCTCCCATCAGAAGCTTATAAGTTTTCCTTATTGAAAACTTGTTGCCAGTACTCATAGCTTGCCAACCTCCTATATTCTCAATTCTAGTACCAATTATTTTCCTCAGTATCCAGGAACACTGAGTACTAATTCTTACTGTATCATATGATGCCCTCTTGATATAGTAAGCATGGACCCATTTAACCCAAAGCTTGTCCCTTTTGAATGCAATTGCCCACAGAAGCTTGAGCAAAGCTGCTTTGTTCCATATTTCCATGTTAATAATATTCCAGCCCCCTGCACTCTTTGGCAGTTGAAGAGTACTCCAAGCAACAGGAGCTTTTTTTGTTTCTCCAGTTGCCCCTGTCCACAGAAACCTTCTGCATACACTCTCAACAGCCCTAATTATTTTCTTAGACAAGGGGAAAATGTGTGCCCAATAATTCTGCATGCTACTTAGAACAGACTTCACTAGTTGCAATCTTCCTGCATAGGACAACATTTGAGCCATCCATGATTGGGCTCTTTGAGTAATCTTCTCCACCAGGGGTTTACTTTCAGCATAGATCAACTTCTTAGATGATAAAGGAACTCCTATATATTTGAAAGGTAGTTCCCCTATTGGCATGTGAACAATTGCCGCTAAATCTTGAGTGACCTCTGCACTGACACCACTCACATACAGATTACTTTTCTCAACACTTGCTGCTAACCCAGAAGCTTTAGAGAATTTAGAGAAAGCTTTAAACATCAAATCAATTGAGCTTACATCAACCCTACAGAACATTAGCAGATCATCTGCAAACATAAGATGTGTGATCTTGAGTTTCTCACATTTAGGATGGTAATTAAAATTAGGATCCATTTGCAAATCATCCAAGCACCTGCTGAGGTATTCCATACTCATTGCAAAAAGGAAAGGGGAGAGAGGATCCCCTTGCCTTAGCCTCTTCTTTGCATGGAAAGGTTTAGATGGAACCCCATTTATAAGAATAACATAGGACACAGTTCTAACACATTCCATAATCCACCTTATAAACTGTCCAGGAAAGCCCAATTCTTGCATCAGCTTTTCTAAATAATCCCACTCTACAGAGTCATAAGCTTTCCTGATGTCCACTTTCATTAAGCATCTTGGAGACATATGAGCTCTAGAGTAGCCCTTAATTAGCTCAGTAGCTAATAATATGTTATCTGCAATGTGCCTATCAGGGATAAAACCTGATTGAGCCTCACAAACTACTTCACCAATCACAGCTTGAAGCCTATTTGTTAAGATTTTAGATACTATCTTATAAAGGACAGAGCAACAAGCTCTAGGCCTAAAATCTTTCACCTTACTAGCATTAGGCATCTTAGGTATAAGAGTAACTGTTGTACATTTCATAGGAAGGTGCACAAAAGAGTTTGAGAAGAATTCCTGCACTGCATCACAAATATCTTGCTTGATAATGCTGCAGCTCTCCTTGAAAAACACTGCATTCATGCCATCTAGCCCTGGGGCTTTATCATCACCAATACCTTGTAAAGCATACTCTATTTCCTCTATAGTAACTGCCCTGATCAAAGTATTCCCTGCCTGAGCTGAAAGCACCTTCCCCTTTCTCACCACATTTAGATCAATGCTAGGAAGAGTAGTAGCTTTGGTACCCAGAAGCACCTTATAAAACTTTAAAATTTCTTCTCTAATCTCCTGTGTATCTGTGATGGTATTACCAGAGTCATCTATTAACAGTTGAATTCTGTTTTTGACATGTCTGGCTTTGGTTGCAGTGAAAAAGAATTTGGTGCTAGCATCCCCCTGCTTGAGCCAGTTAATCCTAGATTTCTGTCTTAGGATTGCATCTTCAATTTTTGACCAATGTCTCAATTCAGCAAGATATTCTTTCTCTGTTATCTGAGCCTCCCTATCCATGTCAAAATTAGGATGGCAGTGAATGTAATCAATTTGTTCTCTTAACCTCTTCACCTTGTCATGAGCTTTACCATAATGGTGGGTATGAAGCTTCTTCAATTCTTTCTTCACAGCTTTTATTTTGCCCCACACCATCTGAAGCTTATAATTACCCCCTACTGATAACCAGGCCTCTTGTACTACTTTTTTAAAATCTTCATGCTCAGCCATAACATTTAGAAACTTGAAGGGTCTTCCTCCTTCTCTACTTTCTACATCCATGTCAAACATCAGAGGAGAGTGATCAGAAGCCCCAGGAGCAAGGTATTGCACTACAACCTCAGCATACTCTCCCATCCACACTTGATTAACAAATGCTTTATCTATTCTGCTAACTATCCTATCTTCCCCCAGGCTGCTATTTGACCATGAATAATACAATCCAGTACTTCTAGCTTCCAGAAGGCTTGTATTCAATAGGAATTCTTCAAAATCTATAGTCTCTGCCTCTGTAATTAGTGCTCCATTTTTCCTATCATCTGAGTGACACACAACATTGAAGTCCCCTATTACCATTATTTGTGATTGACCTGTTACATGCCCTTGCACCCCACTCCATAAACTCCTTCTATCAATTATAGAGTGCAAACCATAAACCACCACAAGTTTAACATTGTGCCTCCCACTAAGCACATTGCAGACTATAAATTGCTCCTGCACATCAATTAATTGTAATGTAACAGTAGCATGTTGCCACCCAATCCAAATCCTCCCCCTAGGAGAGTGACTGTAATTGCAAAACCATGACCAATCTTTTCCAAAGCTTTTCTGAACTTTCCCCACATTATGACACCTAACTCTAGTTCAAGCAATGCACACACAACAACTTTATGAGAAGATAAAAAGGTTTTAACCTCTTTTATCTTAAAGGGATCATTAATCCCTCTGACATTCCAAGCTATGCAAATCATTATGATAAATAAGGGTTTGGTCCCTTAGCACCCCCAGCTCCAGCTGAGCTTCCACCTGGTAACTCATAGTTCACTGCAACCCTAGCCTGCTGAAAAGCCACCTGTTTGCCTTTGTCCTTCGATTTTCTTGTGACTACTTTCCATATTCCTTCCTCTCCTGAGTCCTGCCTCTGAGAATGTGATACTGGCGTAACTACTGGAGTTACATTGTCAGGTGGAGGAGTTTTTGGTCTCTCCTTAGAGATCCCATCACTCACTTCCTCCCCAATAGCACCCTCTAAAGCATTTTCCCTGGGAGGTAGCTCATTATCAGTAATCACAACAGCCTCCTCCTGAGTGACAGTGTTCCTTTTTTCTACCCACTTTTGTGTCACCTTTTTCACTGCAGTAGGACCAGCCTTCCTTTCACAAGAATGTCCAACTTTTTGACATTTCTGGCAAAATTGGGGCAACCAGTCATACACAACCTTTTGCTTAAATGTAACCCCTTCTGAATCAACAATATTAATTTCATGAGGCACAGCAGCTGTTACATCCATTTCCACTAAAATTCTCGCAAAGGAGATCCTCAGTTGTTTAGTGGTACACTCATCAGCATAAATAGGAACACCCACATCACTTCCTATTCTACTCAAAGATTCTGGACTCCAGCAATTAAGAGGTAAATTTGGAAGTTTAATCCAAATAGGAACTACCTTAACACTTCATTATGAAAATTGAAATTTGCAGTCCATTGTTTCACTATCATGGCTTTCCCAAAAAACAAATGAGGGCCAGAGTACAGTATAGAATCCCTATCCTCTCTTGTATCTAGCTTTATAACATAATACCCTTCATCATGTTTAAATACTTTAAACTCATTTTTGGGTGCCCATTGAGTTTTGCAGTAGTTAGTTATGGCCATCATGCTAGGGTTTTGACCAATAACATAAACAATCAACGCATTTTCCCATTTTTCACTCATAGAATCAACATCTTTCTTAGCTAGCTGAGCCACTGATTCACCATTAACGACCATCGGAGCAATAAAGCTAAGATTCATACCTTTATCAGATATCCTACTTTGAGTAAAGCTCTTCCAACTGTTACGGGCCTCCTCAACTAGCTCCTCTGCATTTTTCCGTCCATCGATCACCTGAATTGTAATCTCAGGAACCACCGGCTCCACCTCTACATTGCGGGTTACTGTTCCATTGCCTTCTGTGTACTCTGCCCCAACTACATGCGATTGAGAGCTTGAAGAAGCTTTCCCTTAACTTCCTGATCCCGTTGCCAGCTCACTAGCACTGGAGTTCTTCTTTTTCCGGCCCATTTGGCCACCAGGTGCACAATAGCAGGTTACCTTATCATGCGCCTAGAGAGGTTTCGTGGGTCGAAAGTTTGCAACTTAGCAAATTTTTTTAGACATGAATGTTCATAATATGAATACACAATAAAGTATAGAAAAGGAATTGTAATATACAAAGGCATAATTTTTATATTAAAGATCTACATCATGAAAGATATAGTTAGTAACTTCAATATAAAAAAATAGGAATTTATTCAAGGACCCTCAGGATTATACCGTGGCTTGGGTCTGCGAGATTGATAACCTTCGGAATGAGTAATTGTGAAGCTTGAAAATCTGAAAGCATGAAGATTTGAATGTGTTTGTGTTTGAGAGGTATGAGTTTTTGTAGGGAGGTTTTGTAGTTTGTAGAGAGATCCGTAAGGTATTCGTAATATAAAAGTCGGGAGTGGTGTGTACAATTCGTTCTGAAACCTGTACGGAAATCATGCCTATTCATAGGAAAAATGGAATTGCGCTTCACGCGCCAGCTGCGCCTAGCGCATGCTGACGTGTCACTCATGACATACCCAATAGAAAGCGTACATGTGTGTGGTACGTTCTTTGAAAAAGATAAGAAAGAAAAGCAACGTCTCGCGCAAAGAAATGCGCTTGATGTAGGACTTTGTGTGAGTCAGATTTCCACGTGGTGCAGATTGATGCACCTGACACAGTGGACAATGGTGCGCCTGGTGCACTGAAATGCGCCAGGCGCACGACCCTGCCCCACGCACAAGCTGGTGCGCTAGGGGAGCACCAACCTAGCTTTTGATACATCTTTGCCAGCTTTTCTAAAACAGTTTTAAAAGATTTTCTTATATCTTTTTATTTCGAAAATAATAATTTTACGGGATAAAATCTGATTTTAACTATAAAAAATATCTTTGAACATATTTATTTTAATTAATTAATTATTATTAAACAATTAATTGGGCTTCTCAAAGGATGAGTTCAATATACAATTAATTATCATGAATAATTAATTAGGCTTTAAAATAGGACTTCAACACTTTTCGAAATAGTTTTGAATGCCTTTTCAGACAGCTCTCCCTTTGGTTTGGACCAATTAAGACCACAATATGTTTCATCATTGGATCCTTAAATGGAAAGACACGATTATGTGTCTATATGTATCGGGTAGTTAATAAGCTAGCTCAATACATTTTCACAATTATTTCTTATAAGAGGAGATTAATATAGTGCGAAAAAAGGAAGAGAAAAAACATAACGATGCGTTCATGCGGGATACACGTGTAACTTAAAAGCAAGTACATTAACGTACCTGATTCTTGCACCTTTTCCTAAGTCGGGTACCGAACCCATAATTAATAATGAAATTTCATATTTATTACCTTTTTCAGGTTGACGGATCAAATGAGGTATCCTGAACACCTTGGTGTAGTTACAATTTGGTTCTTAAATTAAAAGCAATGTAGTTTATAGCTATACATTATGAAATATTAAGCTATAAACTTTCTAGATATGTCAATCATATATATTTTTAATTTATTTTTTGAAATTCAAATATTATGTTGTCTATAAATTTTTTTTTCCCACAAACACAAATATGATATTGTAGATTTGTTGGTTAATGCATTTACTTTTCAAATTGGAGGTCACATGTTTAGCCTTAAAACACTATAATTCTGTATTATAGAGTGTGGGTTTTCTATTTGTTCAACAATTAGCAATTAATTAGTGAATTCAATTGCTGTGGGGTTGTTATCATGTTTTTAAATACTTTTTTTTGTATGCTATCTTGTCTTTAAATGTTTTTTTCCCACATTAAAGCAATATGAGATTGTTTAGTTGGTTAGTGTGCTTGTGTTTACAATGAGAAGCTTCATGCCGAAGTCTTTATACATACATTTTTATTGTTTATTTTGTATCATTTGTTTGGGAGGGAGGAAGTACACAACACATGTGACATCATGAGTATGCAACACCTAAATGGGAAACGGAAGATTATCAGTTGTACTTCTTACTTTTGTGAGAATGATGAGTTTGATTAGTCACCCAAATGTGTATTTGATGTTGGTGTAGATCTTTTGATGGTTATGGAGCAAGCAAATGAAGGAGGGACTATCAGCCGTAGAAGTGTGCAATTTTGCTCCAACAACGTTGACATGCCAAATGAGCTGCCATGTATTATGATGCATAACCTTTGAGATAATTGAATGTAATGTTGGGTCTGCTCAATAATTATGGGATATATTGTATGATGTAAGTTACCATATTTTTAAATACTGTTCTTAAATGTATATTATAGTTTTTAATTCTCTTGATAGAAATCAAAAAAATATTGTAGATTAGTGGTTAGTATGTTTGTATTTGAAATAAGAAGTTGGGTGTTTGAGTCTTCACACATATTTAATTTATTGATTATTTTGTATCATTTGTTTGGGTCTTTGGAAGGGGGAGATACATGTGACAACATAACATTTATTTGCTTTGGACCATTGTGAATTAATAAGATAATAGTTGGAACGACTCTTGTAAACTTTTTTTTTTTTATAAATATTTTGAAAACTTAAAGTGGTGATAGCCTGGTAGGAATATATAACTCCCCCATAAAAGTTTCACCAATTAGCATAAGCATATGGTGTATAAACATTGATATTGCTTTGTCTTTTGCTTGATGAATTTTTATTAAAATCGTATGATTATCTTTTTTTTTAGAAGAAATTTGTATGATCATCATTATCTAAGTGATGTTTAATCTTTTATCATATGTAACTTTTTATTTTTATAATAAAACAATTTTTTTAAATAAATATTGATTTCGGTTACGATATTAAAATCAATTTTTTTTATCTAATTGATTAATGAACATATGTCTTAGTTATATTTTAGGGTTCTTGTTTCCAACATCTATTTCTAGGAATTGAGGTTGGTTTTAGTGGTGAACTTTTCCATCTTTTCCAAGTGAAATCTATGATTTAATTCCTACCTTAAACATTTGCTTAAGATATTAAGAAGTAGGAGATGTATGGTTGTGATGAGCCTCTGGGTAAGAGCTTTGTGCATAGACAATCCCAATAATTTTTTGATACCTATTTTTTCTACGACTACCAACACTTGTACTTGAATAACTATTTCGACTATTAACCTCTGACAGGTACTTACATTGATAAACAACTATTCTTTAAAAATAAAATTTGGTAACAACTACAAACATTAGGAGTTGAAATAACAACTAACTAGTTTTAATGCACACGATGTGTGCGAAAGAAAATTATTTCTTTTAGGGGACGTAGAAAATTAAATTAATTGTTAATTACATATAATAAATTAGAAATTTTTGAATTGTTGACTGTTTTCTTCTTGTAATGCTTTTTTTATAATCTTTTATTTTCTTTTTTAATTAATAGATAGTTTCTTTTTCTATTTTTATTTTTATTTTTATTTTTATTTTTTAAGTAAAGTAAATAGTTACTTTTTTTTCTCTATTCTTTTGTATCCTACCGTTTTTGCGGAATCGATGAACTGTACATAACTGAAAAATTGAAAAAAAAATCATGAAAAAAGATTCTTTTAACTCAGTATCTCAATTCAGAGTCGGAGTTGGACTTTCGGTATTGGCTAACTACTGCGGTTGTCAAATCTCCACAATCCCACCTCACTTGCACAGCCTTTTCCGCCTTATTCTCCACTTTTCCTAACCTCATCTCCTCTTTCACCACCCTTTACTTTCACCTCTGCAAAAACCCCCTTTCTTTCTTTCACCAAAAAGTCCCACCTTTTCTTTTAAAAAACCTCAATTCCCCCAAAAGTCTCCTTCGGCACAAATACACTATAAATCAACAGCATACTAAACTAAAAAGAATTCATCTTCAACCATTACACACTTTCCTTGGAATTTCACTCCGTAATCCCATATAAATTTACAATCACACCAACTTATTTATCATAAAAACCATATCTTATAGTAATATTTGCAACTGGGTTATTTTTATTTCCCCCCGCTATTTTGGTGGGTGGTAACTGGTATGATATATATTAATGGTAAGTTTGTCATCAATTCCGCGTATATTTGCCGTGTCGATTTTCTCCCCTTCTCTTCGAGTACACTACTATCCCTGCACTTGTCTTTTTGTCGACTTCAGTCATTTTCAGATCTAAATTCTGACTCCTGTCACACACACACTAATTTCTCTCTCCTCTCAACTTGTTGGCGGTTAATTACATCACATTATCTTCTAAATTTGTGAGCTTTGTATTTTTCTATTTTTTGTGGGTTCTTTATTTTACCAATGAATTTTAATCTATATTTGTTTTCTGGGTTTTACACAGGTCTGAGTTAATTGGGTTAATCGATCTTGCAAATTTTATTTTTTTGGGTGATTTAGTATATGACCCATAATCTAAAATTTCATTATATGATTTGGAGAAAGAGAAAGATTTGTGGATTTTTTTGAGAAACTAAGGGGTTGTTTGGTGAAAGTGGCAAAAATGGCGTTGAAAGAAGCTAGAAGACAGAATCAACAACATGATCTTATACCACTTGCTGCTTTAATTAGTAGAGAAATGAAGAATGAGAAGATGGAGAAACCAAGTGTGTGTTATGGTTATGCTGCACAATCTAAGAAAGGGGAAGATTACTACTTGGTTAAGACTGATTGTCAAAGAGTTCCGGGCAATTCTTCTTCAACTTTTTCAGTATTTGCTGTATGTAATCATTATTCTTCTTTACTTCTGTTGTTTTTTTTCTTTTCAATTTGGGCATTTTTAAATACTTCTTTTTGTTGATATAGTATTGATATTTACCTGTTCTTAGAACTGCATTAGTTATGGCTAAATTTTTCTGATTTATGCTCATCAAATTGGAAAAGTAGAATGATGTTGGATGACCATTTCAAAGTCTAATTCTCTGGTGATTTTGTTGCGTATTAACTAATCTCAGGATTAAATTTAGTGGGGAATTATTATAATCTCATGTATTGACCAATTCAGATCTATATGTTTCTACTTGATGGTTTTCTCAGTTTTTGTCTTATCAGCCTCAATCACATGTTATGTCGTTGTCTTGTATAAATCTGCATATTGAATAAAGAGTTGCATGCAGAATCAAGTTGGTCTGAATTTATGCTGTTATAGGATATGCTTATATTTTTCATCCTACTTTGAATATTGTGGATCATGGCATGCGTAGCTAGTAATTTTTTTCTCTATATCTTACTGTTTTTGCGGATTTCCAGATTTTTGATGGGCATAATGGAAATGCTGCTGCAATATACACAAGGGAAAACTTATTAAATCATGTTTTAGCTGCATTGCCTCGGGGGCTTGGTCGTGATGAATGGCTTCATGCCTTACCTCGGGCACTAGTTGCTGGATTTGTCAAAACTGACAAGGAGTTCCAGCATAGAGGTAGTTATGCTTCTCTTTTTAAAAAAAAATAAAAAAAACTTTAGGGGCAATATTAATTTGTGGATGCTTCATTATGGGGCCCTAAATGATCTTATCTGCACTTTGTAATTAGGGGAAACTTCAGGAACCACAGCCACATTTGTAATTGTAGACAGATGGACAGTTACTGTTGCATGTGTTGGTGATTCCCGTTGTGTATTAGATGTCCAGGGAGGCACTGTTTCAGATTTGACTGTTGACCATCGGCTGGAAGATAACGTGGAAGAGTGCGTTTTGATCCTTCAACCCTGTCTTATGTATTCTTTTTTATTTTTCTTCCCTAGCTTATCTATCTCTTCTAGTCTTTTGCTTAGCATCATGCATAATATGGATGCGCTTTTACTTGTAGGAGGCAGCGTGTGAAAGCTAGTGGTGGTGAAGTTGGGAGGCTTAGCATTGTAGGAGGTGTAGAGGTATCCAGCTGTCAGCAGTTTCATTTGATATCATGTCTGCACTTCCTTTAGTTGTCTTCCTTTAATCAAGTACATTGTATGTTGTGGTTGTCTTAACACATACACTTAACTTGTACAGATTGGGCCTCTCCGTTGTTGGCCAGGGGGTTTGTGCCTTTCTAGGTCAATTGGAGATGTCGACGTGGGAGAATTTATAGTTCCAATTCCTTATGTGAAACAAGTGAAGGTATTTCCGCATCTTTTAATTGCAACAAAGACAGCTCTTTTTGGACAGCGTAGTAGTCATTATATAGTTCTCGTTTTGCATTTTGGTTATCTTCTTCTATTCAGTTTCGTTTTCCGTAGCTGATGTTGCTTCACTTCAATTTATCTTTCATGAAAGCTATCAAATGTTGGTGGGAGACTCATAATTGCATCAGATGGCGTTTGGGATGCACTGTCATCAGAATTGGCTGCAAAATCATGTCGTGGTTTGCCAGCTGAGCTTGCTGCTAGACAAGTTGTGAAGGTAATGCTTATTTTCTGATGTGCTTCATATACTTTTCAGTTACTCAAGAAGCATATGCATGATTACAATCTGTGACCTTACGGATATCATGACTACTGAAGAATGGGAGCTGGCGATCCTAAATATCATCTGAGATCATTGCTATTTACCCATTCATTTATGTGTGTTTTTCCATGTTGGTCAGGAAACTTTAAGGACAAGGGGGCTCAAGGATGACACAACATGCGTAGTTGTTGACATAATCCCACCTGAAAATCATGTGCCACAATTGCCACCTCCTAAGAAACAGAGCAAGCTCAAAGCTTTATTTTCGTGGAAGAAACTTCGTGACTCAAACAAATCGTCCAAAAAATTATCACCTATAAGTATAGTGGAAGAGTTATTTGAAGAAGGATCAGCTATGCTTGCAGAAAGGTCAGTATCATCTTTGGTCTTTTTATTATAAATGATCCGATTTCAGGTGTCATTTTCTCACCTACTAGTTTTCATTGCTATTCAGAAGCCTTTTGATATCTTTAATGGTACTACTAAGGTAAATCGTAAGCAGTACTTCTAGAATAAGGTTTTACTTCTTGGGTGAGGATGGACAACATAGTCTCCTATCATGATGTACACATACATGGTTTGCATTTACGCTAGCATTGAGCATCCCAAATTGTTTTATGAATGAACCTAAAGAGTTGAGAATAGTTCACTGGAAGCTGATCGTGGAGATTCCTAGCTATATAGGCCACTAAATACACTTTGTTTGGATAAGAGGAGTTGAAAAGAAAGGGAGGGAAGGGAAAGGAAAGGAAGGGAAACTAGTTCCCTTGTCTGGATAAGAGGTTGGGCAAGGATGGGAGGGAGAGGAATGAATCCATTTTCCCTCCCTTTTTAATGAAGACCATCCCTTTAAAATTGGAGAGATTTGGAGAGTAAATGAAACTCCACCTTTCACCACCTTATCTTTTCCCTCTCCGTCCTATTTCCCTTCCCTTCCTTTCCAATCTATGTTGTTTAGAACAAAGTGATAGTGTCTTACATTTTTTTGTCGTTGTTGTTAGGCTATTATATGTCCTAAGTTGGTGTTAGGTGAAGTTGTTTTCCTGATCTCTATTATATAAGGGAAGGGGGGAGGAAGATGGTTTCCTTATTTGGAAGTACTAAATTACCCTTAATTTGATCTAATGGAATGAAACAAATTACAAAAGAAAACAAATTAAGAATCATTTCTTATTTGAACTTGTTATTCAAAACAAGTTAAAAATGGTAATGTCAAATATTTCAATAGAAAATTAAAACTATCTCGACCTTTTTTTAATAAGAGAATATGGTATACATGACATCTACATGAAAAGTCTAAAACACTCACTATTTTTGATACTCTTTAATTCAATCACAAAAAATTAATATTAAAAATCACTCACAACCTTTATTAGTTTTTTATATTGGCAAATCTATATATCTAAATTCATCTAACTATTAATCTTTGACATTTTAAGTGTAATCATAGTTATAGTACGAATAGAGTATACATAATAATTTTGTCAAATGCATCCCTTTAAAGTGGTCATTTTGTTAATTGCAGCCTAAAAGGTGTGAATATAAGTTGGGTTTAAGCTGCAACTTAAAAGTGTTTGGTTTATCTGAGGTTGTAATTTGAAGAGATTGAAATCAAAGGGTTGCAATTAACAAATTGGTCACTTTAAAGGGTATTTTGCAAAAAAATCTATAATAAAATAACAAGTTTTGAAATTAACGCACGCATCGCGTGCATATTAGACTAGTGTTAATTAAGTAAGGTGGTGTGGTGCATTAGTTTTTGTATGTAGTATAAACTCTTGGTCTGGTGTATTTGTCGTTTTATTGACTTTATCTTCTCGTTAAATTCTTCTCCGTTATACACACACACACACACACACACACACATATATATATGGGAAAGATTACATGAGAATGCTTCTGACATGAGAATGCTTCTTACATGAGAAATGAGAATGAATCTTAACCACATGATTAGATTAAAGTTACAACACTTGTTTATTAGAGTTATACCCCCACTAAAAAAATTTTAGCCCATTTTTTTTTTCTTTTTGTTTTTTTTTTTCTAATATTTTTTTTTTTTTGGAGTTACATCACTTTTTCATTAGAATTATAGCACGTAAAATTCATTCTCATTTCTCATGTAAGTATGCATTCTCATATATATATATATATATTATATATATATATATATATAATATATATATATATATATATATATATATACACACACACACACACACACATATCTATTATATAAGGGAAGGGAGAGCTATGGTGTCCTCTATAAATTTAGTGAATATCCCATTAGTAAATAAATTGCTACCAAATAAAGGAAAATAAAGTCAAAATCAAATATAGCTTTTTAACTTAAATGTTGAAGGCAATCAAGTTGTAATTGAACCACAAAAAAAAAAAAAACATTGACTATAGGATTTAATACATTTATGCTGAAAAAAGTAAAAAGGAATATCAAATCAATCAAATATCTTATTAATCAATTCACAAACACAACCAAGTATTACATAACAACGGAAAATTCAATCAATTAACAAAGTAAAAATGATTTATTTAACACAAAAGTCTTTGTTAATACAACATAAGAAATCCTAAAAAAATTCACTTAACATTCTTTTGTAGTTCATCAAGTTTAATTTTGAAACCTTTAAGAAAGATTAAGTTTTAAAAAATTCATAAAAGAAGGGTTAAGTGATAGATGCTTAACCTACAAAATTTAGCAAAAAAAAAATCTAATAATGTTCAAAATTTCACTCCTATTTATGCCTAAAAAGGCTAGAATTTATATTTGAAAAAATAAAATAAAAATCAGGCAATCGTGCATAATGTGGTAGATGTATATATACTTATATACTTACTGTGTTTTTTAGTAGATGTATCATATTGATTGGGCACACTTGTCGATGCGCATCTTTGATCATGATTGACTTCAATTATATATTTTTAAAAACTATTAAAAAATATTATTTTAAAAATATAATTAAAATTATACATTTATCTTTATAAATTAGTAATTAAAGATGGTTAAATTTGATATCCAAATAGTATAAAATGTTAATATGATGCATCTATTAAGAACGGAGGAAGTATATATATACCGTTATGAAATTTTCATGTTGTATACCGATGCGTTCTAAACGATACACAAAATACCCTTATAAAAAATACCAAGTACTTCCTCCGTTTCATAATACTCGCTACACTTTCCATTATGGGAAGTTTCACATTACTTGCTACACTTCCTTTTTGGGCAATAAACTCTCTCTTTCTCTCTGCTCTCACATTAGTCCCTTTTCTTTTTACTCTCTACCTCTTTCTTCTCCAAAAACTGCCTAGAAGTCCGTGAATTGAGAAGTGTAGCGAGTAATATGAAACAGAGGAAGTAGTAGATTTTGGGACTTTCTTACCATGTGGGTATCGGGTAGAATTTTTTAGCCTTGTTGGTTGAATGGGGTTTTGGGTATAATCTTCAGAAATTGAAGGCTGAGTGGGATGCGGGGTAGGATTTTCTATTAATAAAGGTATTTTGTGTGATATTTAGAAAGTTTTGGGGTACAATGTAGAATTTTGTAAAAGATAGGGACTATGAAAATTTTGTAAATAGTCTAGCTTTTTTTTGAAATGTTGGGGAAAATTAATGGGAGCTAAGAGGGGAGGGATGGTACACAAAGTAATGATATTCCATAGCCTTGATACACAAAATAATGCATGCATCTCTCTCTCTCCTTTCTCTCTTTGCAAGCCATCTGAATTCGAGGAGCCTTTGATTTACTCAGTTTTCTATTTTCTCTCGAGAGCACAAACTTTATATTATATAATTCTTCTAATACGTCACTATAATTTTGAGATCTAGGGTTCTTAATTTAAACCCTAGCTGTGGAATAACTTACCATTGTAAAGTAAAGGAAAAATTGTTCGGTAGTAGTACCTTTTAAAAGACACTTTTTTGCTCAATATTACCTTTGAATTTTTTTTTTCCACCGAGAATTACCTTTTAAGATACTCCAAATTGCTGCGGGGTTGTAGTTGTACCTTAATTTGATTTTCGAGCTCAAAGATCCACTTTCCGATGTGGAATTTATATAACGATTTTTTTTGGGGTTTTTTTTATGTTGTCCTCCTGGCCTTTTCTCCCTCTTTTGACCAATTCGCCCTTCTGTTTTACCTTTGAATTACTCCTCCTCAACTACTTGACTCTATATGGATGGGAATACTGAATTGCATAAATTTGTTTAAGGTTACGTTCGAATCAATTTGGGAAGGCTAACCCTAGCTTCAAGTAAAACGATGAAGGACATAATTTATAAACAATTGAATTTTCATGAAGAATTAATGCCTGTGATTCCTTCGATGTTGTGAAAGTTGAGGATTTCTTTAATGGGAATCAGGGTATAGGATGTAGGAGCAGATGGGGAAGGCTTCTAATGGTGAGGAGAGAGAGAATGTGTAGTAGTTGAGGAGGAATGATTTGGAGGGAAAATGAAAAAGGAGAATAACTGAAATGGGTGTGGAAAGGGGAGACTGAAGAAAACGACAAAAATAGGGTTACATTAACGCTGGCTATTGGACTTCTATGACTCGGAAATCAAATTAAGTTACCACCCAACAATTGGAGCATCTGGAAAGGTACTTCCGAGCTAAAGTGACTTTTGAACGAATTTTTCTAATGTTACGTTTGGGAACATGAAATTGAATTTGAAATCTAGAATTGACCCAAATTCATTGTTTGGGATTTCAAAAGAATTTGGATTTGAATTTTGGTCAAATCCCTTAGAATTCCAAAAGGCAAAATGCTATTGGATTTCAAATGATAGCACATTAGGTATCATTTTGAATTCTATTCTTCTCAAGTTTCCTTTCTCTCACTCACTCTCTCCTCTCCTCCCTCTCCTATCTGATAATGCTGTTTGCACACACAAAAATTATGGCTTCTGTTCACTCTTTGTCATACTAGAATTTAATCTTGCGCGACACTACACCATTAATATATCTTGTTTATGCAATTGAATACTCATACTTCAGAATTTCTAGGGTTTCAACTTTTAAGCCACAATTACTTAGGTTAGATATAATTCATGGTGGCGACCAGGGGCGGATCCAGGATTTTGAATTTGGTGGGGCACCAAATTACAAAAGAAAAATCATACTCCCTCCGTCCCAAAATATAATTCCCATTTTCCTTTTTTCACGATAATTTATGCAAGTAGAATATAAGAGAGATAATAAAAATTTTGTGTTTATTTAAATAAATGTTGTATGGGAAAAGATGATTTTAGGAAAGAGAATGGAGAATAATTAGTGAAAGAGCATTAATTATAACATTTGGGTTGAATAAACAAAGGAAAAAACAAAATTCAAGAAGAAAATAAATGATGGGACACGGTTTTTCAAAACAAATTACG
Source organism: Beta vulgaris subsp. vulgaris (assembly GCF_026745355.1). Classification (NCBI taxonomy): domain Eukaryota; kingdom Viridiplantae; phylum Streptophyta; class Magnoliopsida; order Caryophyllales; family Amaranthaceae; genus Beta; species Beta vulgaris. The sequence goes on along the minus strand of NC_079207.1, from coordinate 34,426,179 downwards.
GAAAAACGTGAAACTAAATATGGAAATGAGAACTATATTTTGGGACACCCAAAATAGAAATGGGAACTATATTTTGGGACGGAGGGAGTAATATCATATTTTAAAACAATGCAACACTTTAATTTTCACAACCTTAATAAATAATATTAAGTATTCAATACTATCTCCATTTTTAGTATATTTAACATATTGACTTTCACATTCATCAAGAGATGCAACTTTTATTTCAATTTGTTACTAAAGTTTATAAGAAGCTGATATAAATTTATTTAATGCAAATAGAAATCAAAACAAAATTTTAAATAGTAAAATTCATTTTTAAGTATTTGTAAATAGATCTTGGTCATAATTAATATATTTGAATAATGTCGAAAGTCAAATTGTTGCATTTAATTGCAAATGAAAGAAAAAGTAATCGTTATATCACAAACAAAAAAAATGGTTAAACTTAGAGCTACAATTCACGAAGATGGATACTATTTAAAATATGAAATGAAGATTCGAAATGGCGAAGAAAAAAATGCTAAATAAAGAAGAGAAAGAGTAAGAAGTAAAAAAGAAAAAGAAAAAGAAAAAGAAAAAACAAAAGAAAAGAAAAGAAAAGAAAAGGTATCAAGCAAATAAGAAAGAAAAGAAAAAAAAGGAAATGAAAAAAGAAAAAGGAACAAATAAAAAAAACGAAAGGAAAAAATGCGTGTAGTAGGGGAGTCGAACCTGGGCCGCGCAACAACAAGTTACTAAAAGAACCACTGGACCAAGTTGCATAATATGTGTTTATTGCATGCGTTTTTAATTTTAAGCTATTGTAAAAATTCGCTTGACATTAAAAGTCAAAAGAATCCGATTTTTTTTGGTGGGGCACGTGCCACCCAGGACCCTTAATAGGTCCGCCCGCCCCTGGTGGCGACCAATCTTTAACGGCGGTGGTGGCGATAGTGGTTAATATGAGCTTAAGTGTAAGGCTTAAAATTCAAGGTTGCATGAAATCATTGACTCGTTTCGAGGCCACATCATGATTATCCAGCCTATTTGATCCCGAACAGTCGGCGGCGACTATGAGGTGGTGGCAGCTTCCAATTGGAAGCAGCGAAAACAAAGAGCTTATTGACAGCTAGGGTTAGGGTTTCTTGATTTTTGGGGAAATCTTTAAAGAAAAATTGGATTTATGGATACCAGTGAGTTAAAATGTAAGTACAATTCCATGATTTCCCAAACATTATCCTAGGATTTCAAATTGTAGAATTGAAATCTTTATATTTGCCAAACACTAAAGGGGCGTTTGGTTAGGGGTTAAAGAAAGGGTAAGGCAAAAGATGACTTAAATGTTGTTTTGTTGGGGGGTTTTGCTTTTCCCTTTCCGCCCTCTATTACCCCAAACCCCTCTATATTGATTCCCCAAACCTCCCCTCCACTTAGAAACACGGGTAAGAGAAACCCCCTTTGGCAACCTATCTCACTCCCACAACTACCCCACAACCACCACCTCCACCCACAATCTCCAATAAACCACCCACAACCTCCCGGAAACCACCACCAACCTCTCGGCAACCACTAAAAGCTCCCCGAAACTGTCGCAGAAGATACGAAGAAACGGCAGCAGCAGCGCCAGTTAGCCAGCGGCAACCAGGGAGGCGGCGCCCATAGGAAGATGAGAGAGAAATATCGGGGACAAGAAAGCTATGGGATATCACCCGACAGGAGGAGGAAGAAAGGGGGCAGCCAGCTGGAAAAGGGGGGGGGTGTGTGGAAGGAGGAAGAGAGGTGGAAGAATAAAACCCTACCCAAACAATATTTTTTTCTTCTAAGGGTTTTGCTTTCCTTTCCTCTTATTCTTTCTTGATTCCATTCCCTTTACCCCATGGGAACCAAATGCCTCCTAATAGAATTTAGATTCTAGAATTTCAAATTCAAGATATTGAAAAGAAATCTCAGTTTTCAGACACTACCTAAATTCTATTGGTTTGATTGTTAAGGTCAGAAGGATATGAAGATCGGTCCTTCGGTTTGGCAGGGTGTTAAGAGTCCAAGCTTCCCAGCTCATGAACGCCTCACGTTTTTGGCCCTGCAACCCGGTTCTTAATCAGTGGGTTGATCCGGTATCACTAGGGAAGAGCAAGTCGTAATTCATGTTTTAGTGAGCTCTAACGCTCTTAGCCTCATATGATGCCATGTTTTTTCTTCTGATTGCATTGTCATTGTTCTCCTATTGGTTGAGATTTGTTCTTGTGAACATAGTAGCAAAATAATCTACTCTTGAGTACATTCATGTATTTTGGCTTGTGTAGCATGTAGTCTACTCTTGAGTACATTCATAGTTTCACTCTTCAGTCATTCAGTGTCACTTGTTTCCACTGTCTTCAGTTTCTTGTTGCAAATGTATCAGATATGATCTAAAAGTATATCATGGCTTTCAGATTAGGAACTGATGAATACTCTGCTCAATCTACTACGCCTGGTCTTTTCATCTGTGATGAATGCCATGTTGACCTTGCTGCAATTGAAGGTATCTCAGTCCATGCTGGTCCCATTTTCTCCACCAGCTCAAAGCCCCTCTGCGCTGATTGTCGAACCAAGAAAGATACAATGGAAGGAAAACGCCCTAGCGGTCTCAAGCTTGCTTAATCCCTATTTATCCCATTTACCACTTGTTTTACCTACCATTCAATTCTTTTAATTCTTAATTTATTTATTTGGTAGGCGATTCTTTAGTAGTTCTATTAGGTAGTTTCAACTAGTGCACCTAGTATATATGTAATCCTAAGATATAATTGATTATGTAGTCATGGTCTAGAAATATTCAAGATGAGATTTGAGGCTGAACTTTTATGTTCAGGCGAGCGAAAGCTTGGGGCATTCATTCTTCATGTACAGAGACTTACTAAGCCAGAAGTGCTAATTTGCATTTATCAATATAAATTTTATATCTATTCAATGTTGAAGACATTGGTGATTTTTTGAAGGGCTGCTAATGTTTTCTGCAACTAATAGAACAACTAACTATATCTTATGTAATATGATCACATGGACGCGTGGAGCTTTGTTGTTCATTTAGTTTGATGGTACATCGGTAATTAATCAAGCTAAGGGCATTTTGGTATCCAAAAAAATGTATATTAAGTTGCTTTTTTTTGGCAATAAATAAAAACAAGAAAAAGAATAAGTTAACCCATGAATTTTGGCGAGTGACAACAAGTTATTTCATGGGTCGACGCATTAAATAGAACATATTCTACAAGACACCACACTATTAAGAGAGGGAGTCAAGTCTAAGGGAATTGATCCTACTAACTTGAGCTTACAACTAGGGGAATACGAAAACTTTGAAGCTGCATACTAAAAACATATCAACCTTGGTTTTCCTGGATACAAATCTTTTAGTGATCTCGAACTAATCCTTAGTGCTCTCGTCCTTGCTTTCCTAGATGTTTTCCTCTTTGCAGACATGATTGGGATCATTGATAATACATGAACCTTGCTCGTTACTTCCATAGGCTCTTTTGCATAACCTACCTTATGCTGAGTTGCTTCATAAACATGTAACTTCTTGCATCTGTGCATCCTTCTGCTGAATACGTGTGATAAATGAAACTAGTGACATTTTCCACTAAAATCACCATTATTGAGGCATCTACTTCCCTCAAATCTTGTTTGTGGTGGTGCCTTCATCTTGATATGATTTTGGTTTCCGAGATACAAATGGACATCCACCTGGAATGGGAGTGATAGAAATGCAACTTTTTTCCTTGTTGCAATCTTTTCATATCCTCCTGGGAGATATTAAGGAATCGAGAAGATCTATATACCTTTGGATATAATTCATAAAATCAAGATGACAGGATGACTTTGATCTTATGTTATTAGGCTGAGCCATATTAGAATTTTCAAAGTTAGGGATGTTCACAATAGTTTCCATCCTCGCTCTTAACTCTCACATCATATAAAATATTTCCTCTTTCCTCACTTGGATAATTCTGTGATCCATTGGCTTTTGTAACAGATACGATATGAGCTTCCTTCTTATCAATCAAACTCGTCGAAGCGTCACTCCCTTTTTCATTATCCTTCTGAAAATTATCCTTATTCTCCATATGTCCTTTACCTTTTTGTTTTAAGAGAAAATTCCTAATCGTAAACCTTTTGGGATGTCATTCTTAAGGTTCATTTTTGACTTTTCCTAGAGCTTTTGATCTCATCATGTTTTATGGATACCTCTCGATTTCCAGGTTCAATCTTTTAGCTGCTATCAATAAATCTCAATTTTTTCCCCAGTTCTATTGCAGTCATGGCTTTCCTAAGCAGTGTTGTAACACTGTACGGGTTGAGCTCCAAGACAATTAAGCAAATCCGACCTTCATGCTCAAACTCATTTTTCCTACTAAAGCAAGCAACAGAGTTTAAGAGAATACAAATAGCCAACTTAAAACATTCAACTATTTCCTTTTCCTCTACAAAATCATATCGAGCAAGAATGATCTCTGCATAGCCATACTTCTCTAGGGCATCATCATTTTCCTTTGTTTAAAAAAAGATTACCTTCCTCCTTTTAACTCTTTTACAACATCAAGAACACCCTTTGAATTTATGGAACTTGAAATTAACTCAATCAAGCATTCATCTTCCTCCATTAGATCCTCTCCCTTAGTGAGGAGCCGATTATTCTCCCCCTTAATAAACTTATAACCCTCCAAGGAAAATATCATAAAGACCCAAAATAAACAAACCCTAGATAATATTATAACCCGAACAAACAAATCTTAACTTGAAGCTTAAACTTTATTGAACCCCAATTCAGTGGAAGGAACTCTAACACGTGAAATCGAGCTCAAATTATGAAGGACTTAAGCAGAACAATTTGAGAAAATCAAGTAGAAGATAATTTAGGGAAGTATTTACCAACTAACCTAAACAATGAAGCAAAGATGTAGAAAACAACAAAATTAAAATTTATTTGCCGCTGATAAGGGCCTCGTCGGAGCCCAGGCAGTCGAAAAGTATGTCGGAGGAATGCTTGTCGGTGACCAACGAACTGAGATGGCTGCCGGCGGGCTACATGATGCTCAATTTCTTGGGCTCCAGAAGCTTCATAGAGACTAGAGAGAAGAGTTTTCGGGAGTTTTTTTTTTCATCAATTGTTATTTGTTATATATAATTCTTCTACTTATTTTCCAGTTATTCACATATAAATATTGTTGCTTAGAGAAGTTAAATATATTATATTAAAATATGGTGCTTATCTTAAATAATTATATCTTCTGTAGACAAGGTTGTCAACCATCCCTTTCCAAATTTTTTCGACCGTATTTTTTTTAACTTCCCATCTCCTTCAGTTGTTTCTGTTTTAATCTAGAAATTAAGGAAAGCTGATATGTTTTGAGTAAAAGTGACCCCAAGAGCGTTTGCCTGAATCGATTGTCCGTACACCGGAAACCTGAAAAACACAATTAAAGTACCCGGGGGGTTGTTCTTGGATCGCCACTCCGATGCTCAAGTTAGTAGATGATTGAGGTAGAGATAGAGAGTCTAGAGAAAGATGCTCTAGTTTGTTAGGTGAGAATGATCAATACCTGTTCATTGATGAAGCTGGTGATATTTATAGTGTTGGAAAATCCCAAACAAGATACATTAATAGGATGGGAATTCTGGAGGTCAATGGTTGTGTTACCTTTTCCGACGATGGCCTTTCCAAGCCCATCTGCGGGCCCATAGGTGATTTGGAACTAGGTTGTCTCCCAGGTCGGACCCACTGTGCCAGCTGTCTGGTGATTCCTGATGACTTGAAATATGTATTGGGCGGGCCATCTATGTGGCCCAAACAATTAACCTCACGCTGGGGATGGGTATCATTGAGGTCCGACTAAGTGACGCTCGTTCGCGGTGGAGCAATAGCCGGCCGAGTCACCTACCCTAAAGGATCATTTGATCGACCGAGTCATCATCCTTGGGGAATTGTTGAAGCCGACCGAGTCACGTCTTCTTAGAGGAAGTTGATTGGCCGACCAAGTCACCCTTTGCCATTGGTTATTCAAGCCAACCAGGTCATCTTTGATTAAGAGTGAGAGTCCCTGTTTGACCAAGTGGGTATCTGTAGGTACTTAGCCATATTTGGCTAAGTATGGGAGCGACTCCGCAAAGGAAGTCTCTCCTTGCCTGAGTGGGTCGGACGCCACTCAGATGAGGGCATAATGATCCCCATGCTATTCTAGTGGGTGCCACTTGGTACTTAGCCGTATTTGGCTAAGTGTGGAAGCGACTCGACAAAGGAGAAAGGGTCTATCCTTGGCCGAGTGGGTCGGACGCCACTTGGATGAGGGGTTAATGAGCCCCATGCTGTTCGAGTGGGTGCCACTTGGTACTTAGCCATGGAAGCGACTCGGTAAAGGAGAGAGGGTCTCTCTTTGACCGAGTGGATCGGACGCCGCTCGGATGAGGGGCTCATGAGCCTCATGTTGTCCGAGTGGGTGCCACTTGGTACTTAGCCATATTTGGCTAAGTTTTTGAAGCGACTCGGCAAAGGAGAGAGGGATTCTCCTTGACCGAGTGGGTCAGACACCACTCAGATGAAGGGCTAATGAGCCCCATGCTGTCCGAGTAGGTACCACTTGGTATTTACCTATAATTGGCTAAGTATTGAATGGACTCGGCAAACGAGAGAGGGGACCCTTTGGCCGAGTGGGTTGGACGCCATGCGGATGAATGGCTAATGAGCCCCATGCTGTCCGAGTTGGTACCACTTGGTACTTAGCCATATTTGGCAAAGTATTGAAGCGACTCGGCAAAGGAGATGGTTTATCCTTGGCTGAGTGGGTCGGACGCCACTCGTAGGAAGGGCTAATGAGCCCCATGCTGTCCAAGTGGGTACCACTTGGTAATTAGCCATGTTTGGCTAAGTATTGAAGAGACTCGGCAAAGGAGAGAGGTCTTTCCTTGGCCGAGTGGGTTGGACGCCACTCGGATGAGGGACTAATGAACCTTATGCTGTCCGAGTGGGTACCACTTGGTACTTAGCCATATATGGCTAAGTATTGAGGCGACTCGGCGAAGGAGAGAGGGTTTCTCGTTGGCCGAGTGGGTTGGACACCACTCGGATGAAGGATTCTGATTAGGTAGGTTTGGTAATCCCAAATAATGTTTTATAATCACCTAAAAGAATACGATCTAGGGTTAAGTTGGGGTAATTAATACAAGGAGGGACAATAAGTCTATGGGGTTTGGTGAAGTATTGAGTCTAATGGACCTAGTGGCATGATTGTCCAATCCCTATAAGATAGTTTTGATGAGTAGTGGGTATGGATTGTGATTGGATAGGTTTGGTAAAGCCCAAATCATGTTTGGTATTACCTAAAAGGATATCCTCATGTGTTAATTTGGGCTTTTTAGTACAAGAAGAGACAATGGAGGCCCAAAACTAAGTTCAATGGAGTTTAGTGACGTTTGTGGGCCTAATAGACCCAGTGACATGATTGGCCATTCCCCAAAAGATGGCTTTGATGTGTAATGGGTATGGTTTGTGATAGGATCGGGTTGAATGCCTAAACCCTGCTTGGTAATTACCTTATATAATATTATCTTATGTTAATTTGGATTTTTTAGTACAAGAACGGACAGTGGGGTCCCCAAACTCAAGTCCATGGGGTTCGGTGAGGTATTGGGCCTAATGGACCCAGTCACAAAATTGTCCAATCCTCATAGGATGGGTTTGATGAGTAATGGGTATGGATTGTGATTGGATAGGTTTGGTAATGCCCAAATCTTATTTGGTAATTACCAAAAAGTATATCATCTAGGGTTAAATTAGGCTTTATAGTATAAGGAAGAACAATGGGGGCCCAAAACTCAATTCCATGGGGTTGAGATATTGGGCCTAATGGACCTAGTTGCATGATTGTTCAATCCCATACGATGGCTTTGATGTATAAAGGGTTTGGATTATGATTGTATAGGTTTTGTAATGCCCTAACCATTTTTTGTAATTACCTAAAAGCATATGCCTAGGGGTTAATTTTGGCATTTTAGTACAAGGATGGAGAGTGGGGACCCAAAACTCAGTCCAGGGGGTTTGGTGAGCTATTGGGCCTAATGGATCCAGCGGCATGATTGTCCAATCCTCATAGGATGGATTTAATGAGTAATGGGTATGGATTGTGATTGGGTAGGTTTAGTAATGTCAAAACCTTGTGTGCTAAAGACCTAAAAGCATTTGATCTAGTGTTAATTTGGGCTTTTTAGTACAACGAGAGATGATGGGGGCCCAAAACACACGTCATTGGAGTTCGGTGATGTATTGGGCCTTATGGACCCAGTGACATGATTGTCCAATCCCCATAAGATGCCTTTGAACAGTAATGGGTATGGATTGTCATTTGATAGGTTTGGTAATGCCCAAACCTTATTTGATAATTACATAAAAGTATATAGCATCTAGGGTTAATTTAGGCTTAATAGTATAAGGATGGATAATGAGGGGCCAAAACTGAAGTCCATGGGGTTTGGTGATATATTGGGCCTAATAAACCTAGTGGCAGGATTGTCCAATCATGATAGGATGGCTTTGATGAGTAATGGGTGTGGCTTGTGATCGGGTAGATTTGGTAATGTCAAAACCTTGTTTGGTAATTAGTTAAAAGCATTTGATCTAGGGTTAATTTGGGCTTTTTAGTACAACGAGAGACAAAGGGGTCCCAAAACATAGGTCAATGGGGTTTGGTCAGGTTTTGGGCCTTATGGACCCTGTGGCATGATTATTCACTCCCCGTAGGATAACTTTGATGACTACTGATAAAGGATTGTGATTTAGAATATCCTTTATGATCAGGAAGCAAATACAAGCATTGATGACAAAGAGTTGATACTAAGTCGTCAGGAAGTGCGTGGAAGAAAAGAATTAACAATTCATGGATTAGGGTTGGCGCAGGGACATTGTTACATAGCTATGTTATAGATAGTTTTTGTGTTTTACAAGATAAACATGTGGATTGTTCATGTTATCTTTAGGCGTGTGAGTAATAATAACTAAATAAGGATAAGTTTTTGTTTTCCTAGTAGATAAACATAGCTAGTTCTTGTTGGATTAGCATAAGTTGTACCCTATATAAGGGACAAATTATTATCAATAATAGGTAGATTAATATTAGTTTTCAATACAATTCTTCACACGTCATTGTGAGTTTTACGCAATTCTTGAGTGTTTTAGCTTCAATACTCATCTCTCTAGTTTATGTTTTATGATTGAGTGTTCTCATAAAACCATAAACACCTTTTAGCCTTAGGTTGTCGAGTGTTCCAACTTAATTTAAAAGTCATACGAAATTTCTAACTTGTGAGTGTTCCAAGTTACCAATTTCACCTATCACTAACTTAGTTCTCACCCAATTCATCATTTGAGATTAAGTTATATATCAAGTGGTATCAAGAGCTCTAGGTTTGTGCGACAATCATGGGAGACAACGACACAAATAATCAGATTATTCAAAGGGATCCATTGATTGAAGCCTTAGCGCAACAAACAACAACAATACAAGAGATGCTCACACAATTGACCCTCAAGGTTATCAACAACGAATCCAGGAATAACAAGAACGACAAAGCAGATGATGATCGTGGGCTCAAATTCGAAGTAAGTGATTATGATGGCCAAGGTGACCCCGAAATCTATCTTGATTGGGAATTGGCATTAGTAAGATTCTTCGAGTACAAGGGGACCAGCACAGAAAGACAGTTCAAGATTGCAGTAGCCAAGTTAACAAAATACGCAGCCCTATGGTACTCAAACTTAAAGAAACAACGCAGTAGGGGAGGCAAGAAAAAGATCGAAACTTGGGAGAAACTAAAGAAAGTATTAAGGCAAAGGTTTTTTTCCTAATAATTATCAGCAATCTTTATATGTGAAACTAGCAACATTAAAGCAGGGCACGAGGGCCATTGCGCAATATGTGGAGGAATTTGAGAAGCTGACGATCGTATGTGATATTGAAGAGAGGGAAGAGCAAACTGTGGCTCGATTCCTAGGAGGAATAAATTACGAAATCCGTGACAAGGTAGAACTGCAACCAACTCTATCTTTTCATGAACTATGTAAACTCGCAACGATGATAGAATCCCAGGTAAAAAGGTCACCAAACAAGGCCTTTTCGAAGACCTTTTCTACACCAACGAAGCAAACACCACCACCCATGGCCACATGCGTGAGCAAGAACGATGGCAAGACACCTTCCAGCATGGAGAAAGATAAAGGGAAGAAGGAAGCCACCTTGGATGATGGCACGCCCAAGGTCCAGTGCTTTAAATGCAAGGGTTATGTCCACTACAAACGAGAGTGCCCAACTTCTAGGGTTTTGTCATTAAGGGATGTGCGAGAGATAGAAGATTTTAAGAACGATCGCAAGAGTGAAGCAGACAGTGACCAAGAATGCAGGCCTGAGAGTAGTGATGAGGAGGAAGAGGAGGAACAAAACAACTTGGTCTTAAGAAGAGTGTTGCATTCGAAATCTGTGGATGAGACACAACGAGAAAATATTTTTCACACTCGGTGCAAGCTAAATAATTCAACTTGTAAACTTATTGTCGATGGGGGGAGTTGCGCCAATGTAGTAGCTGCAGGTCTAGTTAATAAACTACAATTGGCAACTACAAGGCACCCAAAACCCTGCAAACTTAAGTGGTTGGAGGAGGACAACGAGGTCTCGGTGAGGAAATAGGCCTTGATCAACTTTGCAATTGGTAAGTACCGGGACGAGGTTTTATGTGATGTCGTGCCTATGGACGCTTGTGATATATTGCTTGGCAGGCCGTGGTAATTTGACAGGAAGACCATTCATGATGGAGAGTCTAACACCTACAAGGTCACACAAGATGGAAAGACTAGGATTTTGCTTCCATTAAACCCAGTGATATCAAGGCCACGAAAAAGAGTACCCCCAAGGAAGGCAAACAAGTGATGTATGTCAACAGGAAACAATTTGAGAAGGAATTCCATCATCGTCAGATAGCATATGTTCTCGTGTCTAAGGAGATAAAACCATTTGCTGACATTGAGAATCGCAAGTTAAAGGAATTATTACACGAGTTTAAGGATGTTTTCCCCGACGATTTACCTCAGGGACTACCACCAGTCAAAGGGATTGAACATCAAATTTATTTGATACCTGGAACACCAATACCCAACAAGCCTCCATACAGATGCAATCCTGAAGAAACAAAGGAGATGCAGAAACAGATTGATGAATTAATGGAGCGAGGTTACGTTCGGGAAAGTATGAGCCCGTGTGCAGTGCCTACACTATTGGTACCAAAGAAAGACGGGACATGGCGCATGTGTATTGATAGCCGAGCCGTCAACAATATCACTATCAAGTACAGGTTTCCTATTCCACGTTTGGATGACTTATTAGACGAACTCAGTGGTTCCAAGCTATTTTCGAAAATTGATCTCCGAAGTGGATACCATCAGATTCGCATGAGAGAAGGTGATGAATGGAAGACCACATTCAAAACAAAGCATGGCTTGTACGAGTGGTTGGTGATGCCGTTTGGATTAACGAATACCCCCAGTACCTTTATGAGGTTGATGAACGAAGTATTTCGCCCTTTCCTTGGCAAATTTGTGGTAGTTTACTTGGACGATATTTTGGTGTACAGCAGATACGAGGACGAACACATAGGACATCTACGCCAGGTATTTGAGGCACTCCAGAAGCAGAAACTTTATGCCAAGTTAGAGAAGTGTGACTTTATGCAGCAAGAAATCGGATTCCTAGGCTACATTGTTACGCATGAGGGTATAAAGGTGGATCCAAAGAAGGTAGAGGCAATTGCTTCATGGCCAGTACCTGCCACAATTACGCAAGTACAATCTTTTCATGGGTTGGCGTCGTTTTATAAAGAATTTCAGCACCATTATGAGTCCTATCACGGAGTGCACCAAGCATGGAAAATTCGTGTGGACGCAACAAGCACAGAAGGTTTTCGAGTTGATGAAGGAGAATATGTGCAATACTCCCATATTAGCATTGCCAGACTTCACGAAGCCTTTTGAGGTCGAATGTGACGCGAGTTGAACGGGGATTGGCGCAGTTCTAACGCAAGGAGGTAGGCCAATATCCTACTTCAGTGAGAAATTAAATAGTGGCAAGTTGAACTATTCGACGTACGACAAGGAGTTTTATGCCATGGTTCGTGCACTAGACCATTGGAGCCATTACCTCAAGCCTCAAGCTTTCGTTCTACATTCCGATCATGATTCCTTGCGGCACATTAACAATCAACATAAACTAAATGCCAGGCATGCAAAGTGGGTTGAGTTCCTACAATCATTCAATTTTGTAGCAAAATACAAGGCAAGTAAGACTAACATGGTTGCAGATGCACTTTCAAGGAAACATAATTTAATAGCAATGGTGGATTTTAGAGTCCTGGGGTTCGAAATTATCAAAGAATACTATGAAGGAGACTCAGATTTCAGCACAATTTACAATGAATGCAAGCATGAGATCGCCAATCCGTTCAATCTGGTCGACGAATTTTTATTCAAAGGCAACAAATTGTGTATTCTTAAATGCGCCGTCCGAGAGCTCTTAATTCGTGAAGCACATGGAGGAGGATTAGCAGGGCATTTTGGCATTAATAAAACTATTGATTTACTGCATGAACATTTTTATTGGCCAAAAATGCATGGTGATGTGCAGGCCGTCTTAGCACGGTGTGGAACTTGTCAGCGAGCCAAGAGTACTTTTCACAAGGGTCTTTACACACCACTTCCAGTTCCAGAGCGCCCTTGGGAAGACGTCAGCATGGACTTCATTGTGGCTTTGCCTAGAACGCAAAGGGGTAAGGATTCGATAATGGTTGTAGTTGATCGTTTTTCAAAGATGGCACACTTTGTGGCTTGCCACAAAACCGAGGATGCAATGGGAGTAGCCAATCTGTATTTCAGAGAAATTGTTCGTTTGCATGGAATTCCAAAGACTATTGTTTCTGATCGTGACAGTTTGTTTCTCAGTTACTTTTGGAAAGGTTTGTAGAAATTGGTTGGCACCAAACTTTTGTTTAGCACGTCACATCACCCTCAGACTGACAGACAAACAAAGGTAACAAACAGGACAATTGGTTCTTTACTTCGAGGGCTGGTAAGCAAGACAGGTAAAGATTGGGATGTTAAGCTATGTCATGCAGAATTTGCTTATAACAGGACACCTACATATGCAACTCAGCATTCCCCATTTGAGATCGTGTATGGTGTTAATCCATATGTGCCTATTGACCTAATTGCATTACCAAAAACCGAGTATGTCCATGATGATGCTAAGAAACATGCTGAGACTATGGTGAAGCTACATAAACAAGTGAAAGAACACATTGAGAAGTGAACAACATGTATAAGCAGCACGCCTACAAGGGTAGGAAGCCACGATTATTCGAAAAGGGTGATTTGGTTTGGATCCATATGCGCAAAGAACGTTTTCCAGGTAAACGTAAGCATAAGCTTATGCCCAGGGCTGAAGGACCTTTTCAAGTTATTGATAGAATCGGAGACAATGCATATAAACTCGACATTGGGGATGAATATGGCGTAGCTAGTACTTTCAACGTGGGGGATTTAAGTCCTTACTTAGATGACACGTAAATACAAGAATTGAGGTCAATTCCTTTTGGAGAAAGGGAGGATGATCAGGAAGCAAATACAAGCATTGATGACAAAGAGTTGATACTAAGTCGTCAGGAAGTGCGTGGAATAAAAGAATTAACAATCCATGGATTAGGGTTGGCGCAGGGACATTGTTACATAGCTAGGTTATAGATAGTTTTTGTGTTTTACAAGATAAACATGTGGATTGTTCATGTTATCTTTAGGCATGTGAGTAATAATAACTAAAGTAGGATAAGTTTTTGTTTTCCTAGTAGATAAACATAGCTAGTTCTAGTTGGATTAGCATAAGTCGTACCCTATATAAGGGACAAATTATTATCAATAATAGGTAGATTAATATTAGTTTTCAATACAATTCTTCACACGTCATTGTGAGTTTTACGCAATTCTTGAGTGTTGTAGCTTCAATACTCATCTCTCTAATTATGTTTTATGATTGAGTGTTCTCATAAAACCATAAACACCTTTTAGCCTTAGGTTATCGAGTGTTCCAACTTAATTTAAAAGTCATACGAAATTTCTAACTTGTGAGTGTTCCAAGTTACCAATTTCACCTATCACTAACTTAGTTCTCACGCAATTCATCATTTGAGATTAAGTTATATATCACATTACTTTGTGGGTTTCGTAATCTCATAACATGTTTGCTAGTAACCTTAATGCATATGATTTTGGTTAATTTGGGCTTTTTACCACGAGGGAAAATGGGGCCCCAAAATATAACTTCACGGGGTTTGGTGAGGTATTAGGCCTAATGGACCCAATGAAATGATTGTCCAATCCCCATAGAATGAGTTTGATGAGTAATGGGTATGGATTGTGATTGAATAGGTTTTCTAATACCCTAATCATGTTTGGTAATTGCCTAAAAGCATATCATCATTGGTTAATTTGGGCTTTTTAGTACAAGGAGACACAACGGGTCCCAAAACTCAGTTCGATGGAGTTTGGTGAGGTTTTGGGCCTAATGGACCTAGTGGCATGATTGTCCTTTTTCCATAGGATGACTTTGATGAGTAATGGGTATGGATTGTGATTGGATAGGTTTGGTAATGCCTAAACCATGTTTGGTAAGTACCTTAAATAATATTATCTGACGTTGATTTGAGTTGTTTAGTGCAAGAAGGGACAGCGGGGACCCAAAAATCAAGTCCATGGGATTCAGTGAGGTAATGCGCCTAATGGATCCAGTGACATGATTGTCCAATCCCTATAGGATGGCTTTGATGAGTAATGGGTATGGATTGTGATTAGATAGGTTTGGTAATACCCAAACCTGATTTGGTAATTACCTAAAAGTATATCATCTAGGGTCAATTTAGGCCTTTTTAGTATAAGGATGGACAATGGGGGCCCAAAACTCAAGTTCATGGGGTTTGGTGAGGTATTTGGCCTAATGGACCCAGTGGTGTGATTGTCCAATCCCCATAGGATGACTTTGATGGTTAATGGGTAAGGATTCTGATTAGGTACGTTTGGTAATGGCCAAATAATGTTTTATAATTTGGAGATATCTTGACATTTCCCACTTCAGTAATAGTTTTAACACTTCCATAAGGTAAATCTACTCTAATTTCTTTCCTTAGATTTCTAACATTGCTCATAATTTCTTTATTCCTTGTAAAGTTATCACTAGCACCTAAATCTATAAGCCATGCACTCAAAGCACACAACTTTGCATCACTCATCTCTTTCGTGACTGTAACATTACCTGCAAAATTGCTCAGGCTAGTCACTATTCCATTCACCTTCTCTCCAACATCATTTCCTAGAGCAAATGAATTTGTTATTTGGTTTCACTCCACAGCTTTCACCTTGTTGATTTCCAAAGTCTAGAGGGTTGTCTCCTGCATAGAGATTTCCTTCCCTTGTCACATTTGCAGCCTGTCTCTGGTTTGGTTTCGCTTAGGGTTTTTGAACCAATCTGGATATCCCACTAGCTTGAAGCATTCTTCCTTGAGATGTCCTCTCATCCCACAGTGGCCACACCTTTTGGCTTCCCTTTCCATCCTCATTTTCTTGTAATCTTTCTTTTGGAAGTTCTGAAGTGGTCCAAGGCTTTGACCTTGTTTGTTCACAACCAAAGCACTCACTTCTGCTCCAAGATTAATCTCTCCAGTGATCTGTTTTTGCCTTTCCACTTGAACAACCAAGTTGTAGGCTTTATTGACGCAAGGGCTCCATCACTTGGAAATTAGTCTTCATATGGTCATAACCTGAGTTCAGTCCCATGAGAAACTTGAGAAGTTTGTTGTTCTGTTCCATTTCTAACACTTTCTTCACCACATTGCAGGTGCATTTGGCCATTGCACCACAACTGGATTCTTGTATATCTTCCAATTCTTCAATCTGATCCTACAGATCCTTCCGTTTGCAGTAATATATATTCTCCAACTGCCTGGTTGTTTTGCTGCATCTCCCATAGCTCCTTTTTGAGTTGAAATAGTTGAGGAGTATTAATTTACCCATATCTCAAAACCCAATGTGAGATCCATGGCTGAATGGTTGCTTAAAGCACCCAACTCATCATTGGGGAACTCGTAGGTTCGATTCCTCTCTCGTCACTAGATCCTGGTCAAAATTCTTCCTGAGGAACAATGGGGGCGGTTCGTTCCTCTTCCTACCAGATAAGAATTCGACCTATTTCCAGAAGTCTCTGTTTTCAAAGGTTGTTGCCGCTAAGCCAGAGGCTGGGCTAGGGGGTGCATAGTCCGATCATCCAAAGAAACCTGAGACACTAAGCGATCCCACCGCCGCCGGTGAACTAAAACGACACTGGGGTTGATCCCTTTCCTGTTGATGCAAGTAACTGAACTGCCTTAAGATACGAATGATAGCCCACAACCTTTCATGGCCTTGCGCCCTTAGGAAAGTCATCAGTCCTCTTGAATAACCTATGATTCTTCATTTCCTCTTTGATTAACCTCTTTTTTGGACAAAATTCATTCCCCTTAATAAAGAATTCAATAGCATTTGACTAACTCGGGTTTAGTAAAGCAATACTGATCCCCGGAGATTCCTTCCAAGGAAATGGGAATGGATATAATGGCACAGGCTCTTTCTGAATTGGTGCACTCACCCCCTTTATTGACTAGTGGGATATTGAAGCAGATAACCCTCTCGCCAGTCGATCTTCGTCTCCTCCTTTTGTCCAATGATTCCTTCCAACAGTCGTGAACAAGCCCTGCTAACAACTCTTTGTCCGATTCTATTCCTATTACCTGCTCGATAAGGGTCGTAAATCGATCCGGGAATTTCATTAGACCTCGAATGTGCTCTGACTCTTGGAGGAAGATCTGCTTGAGAGCATCAAATCGTTGCTGCTTTTGCTATTGGTTTACAAATCGCTGCAACCAATATCCCGAAAGTAGCCTCCGTCCCCTTTTGAGTAGAATGATGGGCTCTTAGGAATAGAAGTGGGCATGAATGGAGCTTCTAGGACTGTGTTGACTGAAGCTCTCTTTGTCCATCTAATCTTGATTTGCTGTAAACAGATGATAGTGCCAATTGGCTTATTCGATGCTCACTATTAGGAGTTAACCCGATCGAGATCAGATGATGCAAGGATAGGATTTGAGAGACTCTCTGGCAATTCGCCTCTTTCGGGATCTTTTATGACTCTATTAGCTATTTAGCTTCTTTCTTCCAACGTCCAACGAAGGTCACTTCGCTCGCCTAAGAAGGAGCTGTGGGACTTTTTTGGATCAATTGCTGAGGAGCAGACGATCTTGGCTTAGAGAAATGCGCCTTTTAGCTTGTTATCGCTTTTTAGGTTCTTGCTCTGGTTTCACGGAATCCCTCACCCAGTTCCATATGGTTCTGAAGGAAATCCTAGGGCATTAACCTTTTTGGGAAGCCGGTCCCTTTACATAGCCATAATAGGAAGTTGTTTTGAAGTAGTTGCAATTGAATATTTGAATCGGCTGGTCTAGAATCAGCTGCTAGAGAATAGGCCGCTAGGGATATAAATGTGCTAACTGTTCAATTAACCAGTGTTCTATTTGTAATTGAATGCGTATCAGCTGTGATTGAATCAGTAAGCACTGCAGATCTAATCTATAAAGAATTACCCTCATTTGATCTTAGATGGGATGAATACAAAGGAAGTCTTTTTCATTTTTATGATGCATACCCCTTCCTCATTAACTATGTCATGTCACTTCCTTTAGTTTAGCAGCTCCGGTATCGGTAGCATTCAATAGCCGGAGATGAAATAACAAAGGTTACGGATTCAATTGCTAGTCCAACAAGAGCGTCTGATGGAACAAACCCTATTCTTTCTGTAACTCATACTCTCACATCACATCGGTTACTCAAGCATCTTATTCGGTAACAACCGATTCTATTTAATAGCAAAAAAGCCCTTCTCCAACAGCCTATTCTGATTTAATTGCTAAGAGCGCATTCTGCCGATTCGATGTTTATTATAGGAAAAATCTTCTTCACTGACTTTGATCACCATCAGCTGTTTCTTCTAACATTAAGACTCTTTCAGGAGAAGTGAACTTAAGAAGTTCAGAGGCCCCTTGTCATTAAGAGCTTAAGACGAAAGGCAAGGACCAAGAAGAGTTACTCGTTCTAAAAGATCCGAGAGTATATTCACTTTTCTCTAAGGCATGAAAAGAGAAGGAGTACTTTTCTTTATTACACTTATAAAAGAAATAAAAGGAAGAGTTCCAAAAGCTTCGCTTTAGCGATTACATACCTTAATGCAAGTACTAAGTAAGTCAACTACCTTGCAGTGCAAAGTCTAAGATCAAGAGGTCTTTCGCAGGAAAGTCACTGTAGCCTCTTTTTTTCTAAGGAGGGGTATGAAAACCCTATTGATTCCTCTAAAGTAGGATTTCCGCTAACGAGAAGCCTACTTCTATCAAAACCTTTGACTGACTCTGGAGGTTGGATCCGAAAGACAAAGTTCAATATTCTTATTTGCATGAAAGATGCCCTTATCATACTAAGGCGCTAAGACGCTGTTCACAACTTAAAAAGAAGATGGTGAACCCTATACAATGTCTTTTTTTCTGGGTCTAGCCCCCACTTATGTAATATCTTACAAAAAAGTGAGAATGTCTTATTTAGCAAAGAAAGCTATAGCGCATAGCGCAACCAATTCTGTGATGTATTATAATATTTTTATTAAATGATCTTAACATATATAGCGTCAGATGTTATGAAAGTAAGGCGATCCCCGAAAGCGAAGAAATGAAATTAAAGCGCATTGGATTCATCGATCATATAGAATGTGTGTCGCGAGTGACCCGTCTGCGCAAAGGCAGAATAGCGGATTGGCTTGTCTTGCCTCTATCTTCCGGGGACTCCTAGGGCTCTTTCAATTGGACTTGTCTTGCTTAACTCGTCGAGTAGTGACTCTCCCGGAATGAAGATTTGTTCGATCAGTATCCTGAAAAATCCTTAAGAATTAATGAGTAGCTCCTAGCCCCTACTTCTATCATTGGTGCTATCATCGTATTATAATCATTCCCGCAGGACCTCTTTCTATCAATTGAATAAGATAGAGGGTAGAAAAGAAGGGGATGGGTGGATGGGCCATGAGAAGGAACGCTAGCTAGATTCTTAACACATGCAAGTCGGACAGGGGGAAGAAGCGGGGTAGAGTAATTGGAAAAACTCATCAGGCTCATACCCTGAAGATTACAGGTTCGAATCCTGTCCCCGCCAAAGAACTTTTTTTTTTTCATTTTGGGATATGTTGTTTTTTCGGGAGGGAACATGAGAATGAGGTTTGTTTCATTTTTACATAAATGCTTACCAAAGGAACACAGGTTGGTTCGAGAACCCCTTGGTTAAAGGAAAGAGGGGTCCTGATTCCGGGATGGAGTCGTATGACGCGAGAGTGTCACGTACGGTTCCTTTGAGAAGGGTGTGATACCACCACCTATCGGCTCGACGAGCGGTCCACGGAGCTGCATCCTTACTCACCTGGTCTATGCACATCGCTTTCTCCAGGAGGTTGGCCGCCTATCCTAGATCTTCCCATTTCCAAGAGGATCCCGGGCTCGATCTGGTTTAGTATCAAGGTGGTTCTCTTTCTCTTTTTATATGTATGGGTCAGTGCAGCATTTCCACGAAATCGTTATGATCAATAAATGGGACTTGGCCGGAAACTGTTCTCGCCTCTATCATTAGCTCGGTTAGTCGCCATTTCTGGTGTTTTAGTCACCTTTCAATGGCTCCTTTAATAATGTGCGAGGAATTTCTCTATTGAGTAATGGGAATCGGGCTACTCCCCGAAAATGTCCATAGTTGGTTGGGGATTCATTTGTTTCAAATGTTTTCAAGATACCTATAAATTCTTACACCAAGAATTGACAAGCGGACAAGATTCTTAGAGACGTTGAGCTCTTCCTGCAGTCTAGTCTCACAGTTTAGGCTCTTGCTTCACCTTATGGAATATGGCATGTGAGAAGAAGACTGGCTCCCCGGGTGAGGGTAGTATAAATTCGGGACGTAGCTATGCCTTAGAAGGGACACTAGGGACCCAAAACTCAGTCAAAGGGTTTGTGAGCTATTGTGCCTAATGGACCCAGCAACATGATCGTCCAATCCTCATAGGATAGCTACGATGAGTAATGGGTATGGATGTGATTGGGTAGGTTTGGTAATGCCTAAATCATAATTGTCAATTTACTAAAAGCATATCATCTTAGGTTAATTTGGGATTTTTAGTACAAAGAGGGACAATGGGGCCAAAAAATCAGTTCGACAGGGTTTGTTGAGGTTTTGGGCCTAATGGAACCAGTGATAGGATTATCCAATTCCCATAGAATGACTTTGATGAGTAATCGGTATGGATTGTGATTGGGTAGTTTTGGTAATGCCCAAACCATGTTTTGTAATTACCTAAAAGTATATATTATCTAGGGTTAATTTAGGCTTTATAGTATAAGGATGGACAACGGGGCCCCAAAACTCAAGTCCATGGGATTTGGTGAGGTATTGGGCCTAATGGACCCAGTGGCATACTTGTTCAATCCCCATAGGATGGCTTTGCTGAGTAATGGGTAAAGATTGTGATTGGGTAGGTTTGGTAATGCCCAAACCATGTATTATAACTACCTAAAAGCATGTGATCTAGGGTTAATTTGGGCTTTTTAGTACATAGAGGGGCTCTAGTGGCCAATAATTCAAGTCATCAATGGGGTTTGGTGAAGATTTGGGCCGAATGGAACGAGTGGCAAAATTGTCCAGTCCCTATAGGATTGATTTGATGAGTAATGATAAAGGATCGTGATGAGGAGAACATCCTTTACTTAGTGGTAGTTACATCAATGTATATGATTAGGGTTAATTTGGGCTTTTTAACACAAGGAGAGATAAAGAGAACCCAAAACTCAAGTCCATGGGGTTTGGTGAGGTATCGGGCTTTATAGACCCAGTGACATGATTGTCCAATCCCCAACGGATGACTTTGATGAAAAATGGGTATCGATTGTGATTAGATAGGTTTGGTAATGAACAAATCTTGTTTGGTAATTACCTAAAAGTATATCATCTAGGGTCAATTTAGGCTTTTTAGTATAAGGATGGACAATGGGGGTCGGGCCCGAAACGCAAGTCCATCGGGTTTGATAAGGTATTGGAGCTAATGGACCCAGTGGCGTGATTGTCCAATCCCCATAGGATGGGTTTGATGAATAATGGGTAAGGATTCTGATTAGGTAGGTTTGGTAATCCCAAATAATGTTTTATAATTATCTAAAAGAATACGATCTAGGGTTAACTTGGGGTATTTAATACAAGGAGGGACAATATGTCTATGGGGTTTGGTCAAGTATTAGTCTAATAGACCTAGTGGCATGATTGTCCAATTCCTATAAGATGGTTTTGATGAGTAATGGTTATGGATTGTAATTGGATAGGTTTGGTAAATCCCAAACCATGTTTGGTAATTACCTAAAAGGATATCATCTTGTGTTAATTTAGGCTTTATAGAATAAGGATGGACAAAGGGGTCCCAAAACCTAAGTCCATGTGGTTTTGTGAGATATTGGGCGTAATGGATCCAGTGACATGATTGTCCAATCCCCATAGAATGGCTTTGATGAGTAACGGGTATTATTATGATTGGATAGGTTTTGGAAATGCCCAAACCATGTTTTATAATTACCTAAAATCATATGCATGGGGTTAGTTTTGGCATTTTAATACAAAGATGGACAATGGGGACCCAAAACTCAGCCTAGGGGGTCCGGTGAGCTATTGGGCCTAATGGATCCAGCGATATGATTGTCCAATCCTCATAGGATGGCTTTGATGAGTAATGTGTATGGATTGCGATTGGGTAGGTTTGGTGATGTCAGAACCTTGTTTTGCTAATTACCTAAAAGCATTTGATCCAGTATTAATTTGGGCTTTTTAGTACAAGGAGAGACAATGGGGGCCCAAAACCAGGTCAATGGGGTTTGGTGAGGTTTTGGGCCTAATGGACCCCGTTGCATGATTATTGAATTTCCATAGGATAACTTTGATGACTAATGATAAAGGAATGTGATTGAGAATATTCTGGACTAAGTGGGTTTCGTAATCCCTAGAACATGTTTGCTAGTTACCTTAAAGCATATATTTTGGTTAATTTGGGCTTTTTACAATGAGGTAAAATGGGGGCCCAAAAAATAACTTCATGGGGTTTGGTGAGGTATTGGGCCTAAGGGACCCAATGACATGATTGTCCAATCCACAAAGAATGACTCTGATGAATAATGGGTATGGATTGTGATTGGATAGGTTTGGTAATGCCCAAACTTGATTTGGTAATTACCTAAAAGCATATTTAATCTAGGGTTAATTTAGGCTTTAAAGTATAAGGATAGACAATGAAGGCCCAAAACTCAAGTCCATGGGGTTCAGTGAGATACTAGGCCTAATGGACCCAGTGGCATGATTGTCCAATCCCCATAGGATCGCTTTGATATGTAAAGGGTATGGATTATGATTGGATAGGTTTGGTAATCTCGAAACCATGTTTTGTAATTACCGAAAAGCATATGCTCTGGGGTTAATTTTGGCATTTTAATACAATGATGGACACTAGGGACCTAAAACTCAGTCCAAGGTGTTTGGTGAGCTATTGCGCCTAATGGACCCAACGACATGATTGTCCAATCCTAATAGGATAACTATTATGAGTAATGGGTATGGATTGTGATTGGATAGGTTTGGTAATGGCTAAACCATGTTTGTCAATTGCCTAAAAGCATATCATCTTAGGTTAATTTGGGCTTTTTAATACAAAGAGGGACAATAGGCCCAAAAATCAATTCGATGGGGTTTGTTGAGGTTTTGGGCCTAATGGAACCAGTGATAGAATTATCTAATTTCCATAGAATGACTTTGATGAGTAATGGGTAGGGATTGTGATTGTGTAGTTTTGGTAATGCCCAAACCATGTTTGGTAATTACCTTAAAAGAATATATCATCTAGGGTTAATTTAAGCTTTATAGTATAAGGATGGACAATGGGGCTCCAAAACTCAAGTCCATGGGGGTTTGGTGAGGTATTGGGCCTAATAGACCCAGTGGCATGCTTGTCCAATCCCCATAGGATGGCTTTGCTGAGTAATGGGTAAAGATTGTGATTGGGTAGGTTTGGTAATGCCCAGACCATGTATTATAACTATCTAAAAGCATGTGATCTAGGGTGAATTTGGGCTTTTTAGTACATGTAGGGGCATTAGTGGCCAAAAATCCAAGTCAATGGGGTTTGGTGAAGATTTCGGCTGAATGGAACGAGTGGCATGATTGTCCATTCCCTATAGGATAGATTTGATGAGTAATGATAAAGGATCGTGATTGGGAGAACATCCTCCGCTTAGTGGTAGTTACATTAATGTTTATGATTATGGTCAATTTGGGATTTTTAACACAAGGAGAGATAATGAGAACCCAAAACTCAAGTCCATGGGGTTTGGTGAGGTATCGGGCCTTATAGACCCAGAGACATGATTGTCCCATCCCCATCGGATGACTTCGAAGAAGAATTGGTATGGATTGTGATTCGATAGGTTTGGTAATGAACAGACCTTGTTTGGTAATTACCTAAAAGTATATCATCTAGGGTCAATTTTGGCTTTTTGGTATAACAATGGAAAATGGGGCTCGAAAATACAAGTTCATCGGGTTTGGTGAGGTATTGGGCCTAATGGACCCAGTGGCGTGATTATCCAATCCACATAGGATGGCTTTGATGAATAATGGGTAAGGATAATGATTAGGTAGGTTTGGTAATCCCAAATAATGTTCTATAATTACCTAAAAGAATACGATCTAGGGTTAAGTTGGGGTATTTAATACAAGGAGGGACAATATGTCTATGGGGTTTGGTGATGTATTGAGTCTAATGGACCTAGTGGCATGATTGTCCAATTCCTATAAGATGGTTTTGATGAGTATGGGTATAAATTGTAATTGGATAGGTTTGGTAAAGCCCAAACCATGTTTGGTAATTACCTAAAAGGATATCATCTTGTGTTAATTTAGGTTTTATAGAATAAAGATGGACAAAAGGGGCCTAAAACCTAAGTCCATGTGATTTTGTGAGATATTGGTCCTAATGGACCAGAGACATGATTGTCCAATCCCCATAGGATGGCTTTGATGAGTAATGGGTATGATTGTGATTGGATAGGTTTTGGTAATGCCCAAATCATATTTTATAATTACCTAAAAACATATGCTTATGGGTTAATTTGGCATTTTAATACAAGGATGTACAGTGGGGACCCAAAACTCAGTCCAGGGGGTTTGGTGAGCTATTAGGCCTAATGGATCCAGCGGCATGATTGTCCAATCCTTGTAGGATGGCTTTAATGATTAATGGGTATGTATTGTGATTGGGTAGGTTTGGTAATGTCAAAACCTTGTTTGCTAATGAGCTAAAAGTATTTGATCTAGGGTTCATTCGGGCTTTTTAGTACAAGGAGAGACAACGGGGGCCCAAAACACAGGTCAATGGCATTTGGTGAGGTTTTGGGCATAATAGACCCCGTTGCATGATTATTCAATTTCCATAGGATAACTTTGATGACTAATGATAAAGGACTATGATTTAGAATATCCTCGACTAAGTGGGTTTCGTATCCCCAGAACATGTTTGCTAGTTACCTTAAAGCATATGATTAAGGTTAATTTGGGCTTTTACAATGAGGGAAAATGGGGGCCCAAAAAATAACTTTATGGGGTTTGGTGAGGTATTGGCCTAATGGACCCAAAGACATGATTGTCCAATCCGCAAAGGATGACTCTGATGAGTAATGGGTATGGATTGTGATTGGATAGGTTTGATAATGCCTAAAAACGATTGGTAATTACCTAGAAGTATATTTTATGTAGGGTTAATTTAGGCTTTATAGTATAAGGATAGACAATGAAGGCCCAAAATTCAAGTCCATGGGGTTTGGTGAGATATTTCGCGTAATGGACCCAGTGGCATGATTTTCCAATCCCCATAGGATCACTTTGATGCGTAAAGTGTATGGATTGTGATTGGATAGATTTGGTAATGTCGAAACCATGTTTTCTAATTACATAAAAGCATATGCTCTGGGGTTAATTCTTGCATTTTAATACAATGATGGACACTGGGCACCCAAAACTCAGTCCAAGGGGTTTGGTGAGCTATTGCGCCTAATGGACCTAGCGACATGATTGTCCAATCCTCATAGGATAGCTATGATGAGTAATGGGTATGGATTGTGATTGGGTAGGTTTGGTAATGGCGAAACCATGTTTGTCAATTGCCTAAAAGCATATCATCTTAGGTTAATTTGGGCTTTTTAGTACAAAATGGGACAATGGGGCCCAAAAACCAGTTCGATGGGGTTTGTTGAGGTTTTGGGCTAAATGGAATCAGTGACAGAATTATCCAATTCCCATAGAATGAGTTTGATGAATAATGGGTATGGATTGTAATTGGGTAGTTTTGGTAATGCCCGAACCATGTTTCGTAATTACCTAAAAGTATATATCATCTACGGTTAATTTAGGCTTTATAGTATAAGGATGGACAATGGGGACCTAAAACTCAAGTCCAAGAGGTTTGGTGATGTATTGGGCCTAATGGACCCAGTGGCATGCTTGTTCAATCCCCATAGGATGGCTTTTCTGAGTAATGGGTAAAGATTGTGAATGGGTAGGTTTGGTAATGCCCAGACCATGTATTATAACTACCTAAAAGCATGTGATCTAAGGTTAATTTGGGCTTTTTAGTACATGGAGGGTTACTAGTGGCCAATAATTCAAATCAATGGGGTTTGGTGAAGATTTGGGCCGAATGGAACTTGTGGCATGATTGTCCACTCCCTATAGGATAGATTTCATGAGTAATGATAAAGGATCATGATTAGGAGAACATCTTCCACTTAGTGAAGAACACTTGCCCCCCCCGTCTTACCGCGGCTGCTGGCACGGAGTTAGCCGGGGCTTCTTCCTCGAGTCCTGTCATGATCGCGCACTCAACGAAAGAGCTTTACAAGCGGCATTACCCTTCTTCACTCACGCGATAGTGGTAGTTACATCAATGTATATGATTAGTGTTAATTTGGGCTTTTTAACACAAGGAGAGACAATGAGGACTCAAAACTCAAGTCCATGGGGTTTGGTGAGGTATGGGGCCTCGTAGACCCAGTGACATGATTGTCCAATCCCCGTCGGATGACTTTGATGAAGAATGGGTATAAATTGTGATTAGATAGGTTTGGTAATGAGCAAACCTTGTTCGGTAATTACCTAAAAATTATATCATCTAGGGACAATTTAGGATTTTTAGTATAAGGATGGACAATGGGGGCCCAAAACGTAAGTCCGTCAAATTTGGTGAGGTATTGGGCCTAATGGACCCAGTGGCGTGATTGTCCAATCCCCATAGGATGGCTTTGACTAATAATGGGTAATCCCAAATAATGTTTTATAATTACCTAAAAGAATACGATCTAGGGATATGTTGGGGTATTTAATACAAGGAGGGACAATAGATCTATGGGGTTTGGTGAGTTATTAAGTCGAATGGACCTAGTGGCATGATTGTCCAATTCCTATATGATGGTTTAGATGAGTAGTGGGTATGGATTGTGATTGGATAAGTTTGGTAATGACCAAACCTTGTTTGGTAATTACCTAATAACATTTTATCTGGCGTTAATTTGAGCTTTTTAGTACAAGGAGGGACAGTGGGGACCTAAAACTCAAGTCCATGGGGTTTAGTGAGGTATTGGGCCTAATGGAACAAGTGACATGATTGTCCAATCCCCATATGATGGCTTGGATGAGTAATGTATAAGGATTGTTATTGGGTAGGTTTGGTAATGCCCAAACCATGTTTTATAATTACCTAAAAGAATATGATCTAGGATTAATTTAGGCTATTTATTACAAGGAGGGACATTGGGGGACCAAAACTCTTCAGGTCAATAGGGTTTGGTGAGATAATTACTCTAATGAACGTAGTGGCATGATTGTCTAATCCCCATATGATGGATTTGTTGAGTTATGGGTATGGATTGTGATTAGATAGGTTTGGTAATGCCCTAACCTTGTTTGTTAATTACCTAAAACCATATGATCTCGGGTTAATTTGAACTTTTTAGTACAAGGAGGGACAAAAGGGGTCCAAAACTCAAGTTAATAGGGTTTGAAGAGGTATTGGGTCCATTGGACCTAGTTGCATGCTTGTCCAATCCCCATACGATGACTTTGATGTGTAAAGGGTTGGGATTGTGATTGGATAGGTTTTGTAATGCCCTAACCATTTTTTGTAATTACCTAAAAACATATGCTTAGGGGTTCATTTTGGCATTTTAATACAAGGATGGACAGTGGGGACCCAAAACTCAGTCCAGGTGGTTTGGTGAGCTATTGGGCCTAATGGATCCAGCGGCATGTCCAATCCTTATAAGATGACTTTAATGATTAATGGGTATGGATTGTGATTGGGTAGGTTTGGTAATATCAAAACCTTGTTTGATAATGACCTAAAAGCATTTGATTTAGGGTTAATTTGGGCATTTTAGTACAAGGAGAGATAATGGGGGCCCAAAACACACGTCAATGTAGTTCGGTGATTTATTCGGCCTAATGGACCCTGTGACATGATTGTCTAATCCCCATAAAATGGCTTTGAAAAGTAATGGGTATGGATTGTCATTTGATAGGTTTGGTAATGCCTAAACCTTATTTGGTAATTACATAAAAGTATACCATCTAGGGGTAATTTAGGCTTTATAGTATAAGGATGGATAATGAGATCCCAAAACTCAAGTCCATGGATTTGGTGATATATTGGGCCTAATGGACCTAGTGGCATGATTGTCCAATCCCGATACATGACTTTAATGAGTAATAGGTGTGACTTGTAATTGGGTAGGTTTGGTAATGTCAAAATCTTCTTTGCTAATTACTTAAAAGCATTTGATCTAGGGTTAATTTGGGCTTTTTAGTACAAGGAGCAATAAGGGAGCCCCACAGGTCAATAGGTTTTGGTCAGGTTTTGGGCCTAATGGACCCCCTGGCATGATTATTCACTCCCCATAGGGTATCTTTGATGACTAATGATAAAGGATTGTGATTTAAAAATCCTTTACTTATTGGATTTGGTAATCCAATAACATGTTTGCTAGTTACCTTAAAGCATATGATTTTGGTTAATTTTGGCTTTTCACCAGGAGGGAAAATGGGGGCCGAAAATATAACTTCACGGGGTTTGGTGAGGTATTAGGCCTAATGGACCAATGAAATGATTGTCCAATCCCCTTAGGATGACTTTGATGAGTAATGGGTATGGATTGTGATTGAATAGGTTTTGTAATACCCAAACCATGTTTGGTAATTGCCTAAAAGCATATCATCATTGGTTAATTTGGGCTTTTTAGTACACGGAGAGACAATGGGGCCCACAATTCAGTTCAATGGAGTTTGGTGAGGTTTTGGGGCTAATGGACCTAGTGACATGATTGTCCTTTCCCCAGAGACCATGTTTGATAAGTACCTTAAATAATATTATCTGACGTTAATTTGTGTTGTTTAGTACAAGAAGGGACAATCGGGAGCCAAAACTCAAGTCCATGGAATTTAGTGAGGTAATGCGCTTAATGGACCGAGTGACATGATTGTCCAATCCTTATAGGATGGCTTTGATGAGTAATGGGTATTGATAGTGATTGGATAGGTTTGGTAATGTCTAAACCTTATTTAGTAATTACCTAAAAGTATATCATCTAAGGTTAATTTAGGCTTTATAGTATAAGGATGGAAAATGAGTGTAACACCCCGATAATTCTCTCTTTTTAGAAATACCTTTATAATATAAACTTAGAGAATTACCAAAGCATTATCGCCCGTGTGATAACGTATCGGCTTATTCAGAATTTTACAGCGGAAAACAACTAACTAAACTTTAAACTTTATTAAAAACTCAATAAATAAACAAACAAGTGTTTAGAACTTAAACAATCTAATTTAGATAACTGAAACAAACTTAAATAAAATATGTTCCTAAAAATGCAGAAAGTAAACTATACTATTAGTTACACATTCTCTCAATTCCAGATTCCCAATAGTGCACATCTGCGAACCTGTAATGTCAATGTTATACTGAATCTGCTGCCCATAAAGGATCCTCACAGGATCAATAAGGCAAAGCCATGATCACAATCACAAACAGAGCACGTAATCAGCAAAGCTGAGTACTACATACTAGAACATAAGCATTCCTAACATGATACTAAACAATAACGTGCAGGGGTAAATCATAGTATAATCATATAACATTCTGCAGCCAACTGTTACTAAACTAAACTCTAAACATCTTTTTATTACTTTAATGGAATAGTTATTGGAACAAGTTGATTATCTACTAATGCCTTTACTGAGAACACGAAATACGGTCATGACTCCGTATTCCAGAATGACCTGCGATATCGAGGAACTTTTGAACTAAAAGAGGGATGGTGATCAATCCATTCCTTAAAGAGCCCATGACACGCTCACCATGTACTCCAACCCTTAATTTCCGACTCTAGACGTGCACCAGTCTAAAGTCTATAACTATTCTCGTTACACTTTACGTTAATTTCCAATTATCACTTGTTATGACTCACATACAAGCAACATAGAAATAATAATCAGACAGTCACATCTGAACTTCTTTTATCGTAAAATTTAATAAGTGATCACAACTTACAATTCAAGACATACTTTTCTTTTTAATCTGAACTTTCTTAATTGTTGAAACTAGCAAACAATAATCTTACCTTTGAAAAGGCATAACTTATCAACTTACCAAATAAGACCCACAGTCCTCAAAAGATAGTAAAATTAAAACTTGTAAGGGACTACATGAATAACATGATTCAATCACTATAACATATATTACTTCCTCATGCGAATTAATATATAAAACTTCTTTCATGCTTGTATCAAATATTCCATACAAACATAGAATCTAGTACTCATAATAAATCTCAAATCACATGCTTGGAAACAGGCATAAAACATGTAATAATCAAATACTAGAAATCATATATATATGAACATAATAAGTTCCTATACATGATACTAAATTTTTTTTCTCCTTAAATCATGATACTAATCACATGGCACATAGGTATGTACGTACCTTGTGTAAACTAGTCTGCAGGCCACTTTTAACACCTTAAAAGTCC
This sequence comes from Beta vulgaris subsp. vulgaris, assembly GCF_026745355.1. Taxonomy (NCBI): domain Eukaryota; kingdom Viridiplantae; phylum Streptophyta; class Magnoliopsida; order Caryophyllales; family Amaranthaceae; genus Beta; species Beta vulgaris. The sequence continues at coordinate 34,395,864 of NC_079207.1, read as the reverse complement.
CCTACGAAATATTCTCCGCCTAGAAATCAATATAACCGAAATTAATACTCTTAAATAAAAATAACAACTCTAAAATATTTTAAACCCCCTTTAAATACGTTCAAATGCTGATTTTAATATCAAAACTTCAATTACTTTTAATTCCTAGCATAATACTACCATACTAGTAACTAAAACTCTTAAAACTCCATTAATAAAAACCCTTCTGAAATTCCAGCAACTTTAAAAACTAATAAACCTTCTTTAAGCATATATAAAATGTTTAAAATCATAATCTTATCAATCTCATAGTATCGAAGATGCTACTATGGTTTTCTAGTAATTAAAACCCTAAAAATCCATGCTTTAATGATTAAAACTTCAATCTAACCATAATAACAAATCTGAATTTTTATTCTTATACTTCCTTTGTTTCAAATTAAATGTTACACTTTTATTTTAAGAAGTTTCGAATTAGATGTTACACTTTCATTTTGGGTAATAATTTCTCTCTATCTCTCTCCTATCACATGGGACCCTTTTGTTTTCTTTCTCTATCTCTCTCCTCTCCAAAAATTGTCTAGGAGTCTGTGATTTTAAAAGTGTAACATCTAAAAAGAAACGAAGGAAGTAATATAATATATATATGAATTAAGATTACTTATTAAAACAGTAAATTAAAACTAATAATCATGATTAACATTAAAAGAAGGCATAAAAATATAGTCTTTAATGGAATCTTGAGGAAGAAGAAAAGAAAACAACCAACAAAGAGGAGCACAAGGAAGCGCCGAGAAGAACAGTCCATGGCAGCAGCACCCGTGGTAGTTGCTTGGTTGTTTCGAACTTTTTGTGACGTTTCTTGTTGAACAAGAAACGTTACTTGAACAGGGAAAAGAGTTTGAGAGGAAAACGAAAGACGTGCGAAGAGGAGAGAGAAAACCGAGAGAGAGCGAAAGTGAATGGCGTGTGAAAGAAGAGAGAGTAAAACAGTCTTGTGTGGGGTAAAATAATTGGGTATTAGGATATTTATAAAGGCTTCCTTTTCGGGCTTAGGAAAAAGAGATAAGGTTTAATGAAAATTGATGACAAAAAAAGATAAATAATTTGGACTTTAATCATCAATATGACTCTTTTTTTCCTTCATCCTTTTAGGATTTTCAGGTTCCTCAATTCCATTAGACTTCTTTTCTAATATGAATTAGTATTTAAAACTTTTATCAAGATATGCTTACTTAAAATATTTTCAACTTTATTAAATTATTAAAATAATTTCATTTGACTTTTAAGATAGTCAACCTTTTTAAATAGTCAAATCATTTTAAAACTAACTTGTGTTTAAATATAAATATATAAATACTAAAATATATTTATAATATCCTTTAAAATTATAGGGGATTACATTCTACCCCCCTTAAAAGAAGTTTCGTCCTGAAACTTGGCACGAAAAACTTATATACTTTTAGAAGTTTGAACTCGTCCTTCCAAAAGTTTACAAAAAAGATCGTGCCACTTGTGCAGTTTTCCCAGTCTTAAAACACTTGTGTTACTTATGAACACCTTTTCTTATGCGGAGAATCTACTTCTTTTGCACTAACATGTGCAAATTGCCCAATATAGGCATACAAATGAATGAAAATTTCATAAAAAAGGCAAAAAGCACGAAATTTATCTCATTCTACCCCCTTAAAGAAAACGAGTTACGCCCTCGTTACTCACCTCAAGGAGTAGGTCTGGATACTTCTTTCTCATATCATCTTCTATTATGTTCCCTATTTTGAGTTTTGAATGATGACAAACCACATTGAACTATTATATTACATGCATGTTTCTGTTTACATGTGTAGGTGCCAAAGTACGAGTTCAATGGATAGAAAGACGAAGCTAGTGAAGCCAAGTCTTGAAGAATTGCATGAAGACCAAGATCAAGTTGTAGCTTTTAGGTCTTAGATGCAATGTAAGTGGTATAAAGGTTTGAAACTAGAGAGATGAGGTAGTTGTGGATGACAAGAAACATCGGATACTTGTCATACACAACTACAAGTAAAACTTGGTTGATTGGAACAATCTGGGAACAGATCTGAACCAGCCCTCTAAGATTTACTTCATGCATTCGTATTTTAGGAAAGTTCTCTTTCCGAGTAAAATTGATTTTCAAAATACACGGATGCATGGTTTGATATGTGAGCAAGATTTCTTAAATATGGTAAGTGTGTTATATGATATTATACTGAGTATATTTTCCTTGGAATTATTTTTCATACTTCCGAGGAAAGTATACTCACATAATATCATGTAATATTTACTTACCAAAGGCTTATTTAAGGAGTTTTGCTAACATACAAACATTAAGCTTTTGCACGATAATTTTTGAGTATTCTCTCAGCAAAAGTATTCTCTCTGAAGTATTCAAACCTAGCATAAACCGTAATACCACATAGATATTAAACTACTCTCATTCTAAGCATTTGAAGATGTTTTGCTCGTGAGAGAAAAACTTGTTGTATTTGAGCATCCTGTGAGTTCAGGTTGCTGGGGAAGTGGATCAGGGATCAATTTCATTTGAACCATCATAGTTGGTGGTTGAGTCGAACTTCCAGAGGTGGAAGTTGCGCAATCATCTTGTGCATAGGTGCATAAGTGATTGAGTGTAATTCTTTTGTTATTTTGAGTTGATTAATCAAAGAGTGAGTGAGTGGAGGATGTAGACTTATTTGAAGTCGAACCTCGTTAAATCCTTGTGTTATTTATTCATTGCTTTTATTTCCGCTGCTAGAAAACTGTTTCTTTACTGTTCTTACAATAATCGAAAAAATTGCAACATTCGGACAAACACTCAATTCATCTCCCCTCTTGAGTGTCTCTTGCACTTACAATCGGTATCAGAGCCTAACTTCTTGAAAGGGTAACACCTAGAGAAGGAGGACATAATGACTACTCAAGAAATGACCAGTGGACCCGGAGGATCAAGGCTACCAAAGTTCAATGGAACTAAATATCCTTGGTGGAAGAATTGCATGAGAAATCTGATCATTGGCACAGACTATGAGTGCTAGATGATCATCAGGAATGGACCAAGGAAGGTGGCTAACAATTCAGATGGAACAGAGAAGAAGGAGAGTGAGTACACTACTACAGATGTGAAGATCTTCGAGAAGAACACAAAGGCCATGTCGCTACTTCAACAAGGTATTGCTGATAATGAGGTAAGTCGTATATCAGCATGCTCTACTGCTAAGGAAATACGGGAAACCTTAGAATTAGCCTATGAAGGCACTAGTGAAGTCAAGAGATCTAAAGTTGATATGCTTATGTCTAAATATGAAACTTTTGATATGAACCGTGATGAAAATATAAGAGATATGTTTACTCGTTTCATGACAATTATCAATGAACTTAAATCTCTTGGAAAAGACTTTACAAATGAAGATTTGGTGAGAAAGATCTTGAGAATTTTACAGGTAAATGGCTGCCAAGGTGACTGCTATTCAGGAGGCTAAGGATCTAACGAAATTGTCCATGGAACAACTTATTGGGTCATTAATGACTCATGAGATGTTGGTGGAGTCAAAAGAGGAAAGCAAAACAAAAAGTCATGGGTTAGCTTTGAAGGGTGAGGAAAATGATGAAGATCTTGATGATATTGGTTCATGGCTAAGAGGTTTGAGAGGAGTCTCAGAACGCAGTTCAAGGGGAAGTCTTGGAAGAACAAGGGCAACTTGAAGAAGACCAGTTCCAGCACTGGTTGCTTCAACTGTGGAGAAACTGGACACATGATCAAGGATTCTCCAGCATGGAAGAATGATAAAGGAGGACAGAGAGAGAAGAAAATGACTAAGAGGGCTATGCTAGCCGCCTGGGGTGATTCTGATTCAGGTGGTGAAAGCGAGGAAGATGAAGCCCTAATGTGTGTGACTTCTCTGATTGGAGACATAGACCAGAAACAGACCAGTTTAGGAAAGAAAGGACACATGTGCCTCATGGCAGGAAGCAACTCTTCCGACGAAGAACAGGTAACTATCTCTAATATACAAGAACAAATGAGATATTGTGACAGAGATGAGTTACTAGGTTTTATTGATTCTGCTATTGAACAAAATGTTAAAGGAAATGCTGCTTATAAAGCTAACAAAAAGAAGTTGAGAGAAGTAACTCGAAACTTAGACATAAGTGAAAGTCGTTCTGCTGAACTTGAACTTATTTGTACAGAACTGAAAGAAAAAATTTCAGAGCTTGAAATAAGTTTGGATCAGAAGAACATTGAGCTTGAGATGCTAAGACCTCAATCAGATTTTTCAAAAACTGACTTTTATCAAAATAATGATAGAGGTTTTAGTAAACTCAAGGAGGCTGAAGTTGAAGGTATAAATTTCGAGTTACTCAAACAGAAAAGCTTTGCTTTAGAACATTCTGATTTAATTTGGTCATAATTGATGATGTGGAAGAATTGTTCAAAGAGTATGTGGAATTGAAAGCTTCTTTTGCTAGCACAAGTGGTCCTAATGTTAATGTCGAAGACTTATGTTTGGAATATGAGGGTAAGATCTGTGATCTTCAATCCGAATTAGATGAACTAAGAAAAGGTAAGAACATTGTGACCACGTCTGAACCAGATCCAGAACTGGTCTCAAAACTAAGGATGAGCTTCATAAGGCAAAGTTGGATCTTGCCATTGCTGCAGAATTTAATGAAGCTCAACTTAAGAAACTTGAAACCAAAGAACAGGATTTAAGTGACTGCTTGAGAAGATGAATAGGTTGCTCGATGCTCAGAGTACTTTAAACATTCTGACTTCACAACCTGGTAATCCTCAGAGGTTTGGATTAGGATTTCTGGAACCAGTTCAACAGCCACCAAAGTTGGGAAGAGATGAGACTTGGATTTCGAATTCAAGAGAGGTAAGTACGTGTTTGCAAAGGACATGCACGTATGTACCTACTGCGATAAGAATGGTCATGTTATTAATACTTGTTGGACTAAGCAAAAACATGCTAAAAGAAATCAGTCGCATGTTCACAATGTCCTTCATCAGAAAGGTCACACACACAATTGGTCTAACAATGGAAAACATGATAAAACTAAGAAGACCAATGTAAAACAAATCTGGGTTAGAAAGGACAGAGTCAAACCAGTTACCAAGCACAAGGAACCCAAGAAAGTCTGGGTTCCTAAAACTAAACCTTGATTTGTTTGTGCAGGTTAGAGTGAAAGCAAGACCATACTGGTATTTGGACAGTGGTTGCTCGAGACACATGTCAGGAGATAAAAGTCAATTTCTCTCACTCGTAGCCTATGAAGGAGGAAGTGTCACCTTTGGAGACAATAGCAAAGGTTTGATTAAAGGTATAGGTAAAGTTGGTAAGACACTTTCTCAAGCGATTAATGATGTTTACGATGTAGAAGGTTTGAAACATAACCTCTTGAGCATTTCTCAACTATGTGACAAAGGAAATCATGTTGAATTTGAAACCAATCTTTGTCATATAGTCAACACTAAAACAAGGGAACTGGTCTGCAAGGGATTTCGACATAACAATGTTTACATAACATTTTTAAGTCAGATTCCAAAGACCAGTGCCACTTGTCTTAGTGTTATAAAGGATGATCATTGGCTGTGGCATAAGAGACTTGGACATGTGAGTTTTTCTTTATTAAATAAACTGAGATCTCAAGACTTGGTGACAGGTTTGCCTAACATCAAGTTTGCTGCAGATCATATTTGTCATGAATGTGCTAAATGTAAACATGTCAAGTCATCTTTTCAGCCAAAGAAGTTTGTAAGCACAACTAGACCTTTTGAACTTGTACACATGGACTTGTGTGGGCCCATCGCGTGCAAAGTCGAAATGGTCATAGTTATGTGTTTGTGTTAGTTGATGATTATTCTCGTTTCACTTGGACACTTTTTAAAGTTTAAAAATGAAACTTTTGAAGAATTTGAAATTCATGGTAAAACAAGTCCAAAACAAGATTAGTCATCAACTGGTCTCTATCCGGTCTGATCATGGTTCTGAATTCGACAATGTCAGCTTTGTAACCTACTGTAATGATCATGGTGTATCTCATAATTTTTCAGCTCCCAGAATTCCACAACAAAATGGAGTGGTTGAAAGGAAAAATCGCACTCTAGAAGAAATGGCAAGAACAATGCTTCTAGAGAGTGGTCTTCCTCGAAACTTCTGGGCTGAGGCTGTGAGTACTGCGTGTTATATTTTGAACAGAATAAAACCAAACATCACACATTTACGTATTTTTGGGTGCAAATGTTTTGTACACAACAATGGTAAATCAAGTTTGGACAAGTTTGACCCGAGGAGTGATGAGGCTGTTTTCGTTGGATACTCTTCACACAGCAAGGCATACAAAGTTTTCAAAAAAGAACCTTGTGTGTTGAAGAAAGTATCCATGTCTTGTTTGATGAGACTAACATGTTCAGCAAGCATGTGCAGGTTAAAGATGCTGATGAGTTCGAAATTGGTATGCTAAACTTTACAGGGCTAAGGATGAAGAAGGTGCTGAACCAGCTCACCACACAACTCTCATAGAGAGGAAGAGTCTGGTCCAGCACAGAATCAGGTAGCTCAAGAGGTAAGGGAAGGAGATAGTGACTCAGATGCTCATCCACATGAAGATGATGCAAAGAGACCACTATGGAAACTGGTTCACCTGCTCAAAACAACAATGAGACAGGGGGAACCAGTACAGGAACAGGTTCAACTTAGAAGGCAAAATGCAAACTTGATATGAACAAATCTTTTAAGTACAAGTCCTCTCACCCCACTGATCTAATCATTAGGACATTAACAGGGGGTGCAGACAAGGAATTCTACTTTGCAAAACTTTTGTGCATTCTATTCCTTCTTATCAAGTGTTGAACCTACTGACTATAAGGTTGCTTTAACGGATCCAGATTGGGTTCTAGCCATGCAAGATGAACTCAATCAGTTTGAGAGAAATCAAGTATGGCATCTTGAACCCAGGACGGAGAACATGTCTGTTATTGGAACTAAATGGGTGTTCAGGAACAAATTGGACGATTCAGGAATTATAGTCAGAAACAAAGCTAGGCTAGTGGTTCAAGGGTTTAATCAACAGGAAGGAATTGATTATGATGAAACCTTTGCTCCAGTAGCCAGGCTTGAAGCTATCAGGATATTAATTGCATTTGCTGCTCAAATGAATTTTAAACTCTTTCAAATGGACGTTAAGACAACTTTCTTAATGGCTATTTGAAAGAAATGTTTATGTAAAGCAGCCCCCTGGTTTGAGGATAGTGATTTGCCAAATCATGTTTTTAAACTCGATAAAGCTCTCTATGGTCTCAAACAAGCTCTCAGAGCTTGGTATGAGAGACTTTCCAGTTTTCTTTTAGAAAATGGTTATAAGAGAGGATCAGATGACAAGACACTATTCTTGAAAGAAAGGGGAACGTCTGTTAGTGGTCCAAATATATGTTGATGATATTTTGTTGGAGCTACTAATCCTGATTTGTGTAAAGAGTTTGCAGATTTGATGAAGAGCGAATTTGAGATGAGTATGATGGGAGACTTGGATTCTTCCTTGGTCTTCAAATCAAGCAAACCAAAGATGGAATCATGATCCATCAACAGAAATACCTCAAGGAGCTGCTAAGAGGTATGGTCTGCAAGATAACAAGTCCTATGAAACACCTATTCCAACTTCTACAAAATTGAGCCTTGATGAGAAGGGAAAGGATGTTGAGGGCACGCTATACAGAGGTATGATTGGCTCATTGCTTTACTTAACAGCCAGTAGGCCAGATATAGTGTTTTCAGTAGGGTTGTGTGCGAGATTTCAAAGCAACCCTAAAGAATCTCACCTAAAGGCTGTTAAAAGGATTCTTAGATATCTCAATGGACTGATGATTTGTGTTTGTGGTATCCAAAGGGCAGCAGCATGAGCCTCATTGGATACACAGATGCTGACTTTGCTGGTTTTATTGTGGACAGGAAAAGTACTTCTGGAATGGCCCACTTCTTAGGTTCTTGTCTCATTTCATGGGGATCTAAGAAACAAAATTCTGTAGCATTATCCACAGCTGAGTCTGAGTACATTGCTGCTGCTTTGTGCTGTGCTCAACTCTTGTGGATAAAGTCACAACTAAAGGATTTTGGGGTCTGTTTCGGAAGTGTTCCATTTTATGTGATAACACAAGTGCAATCAATATTTCGAAAAATCCTGTCCAGCATTCTAAAACCAAGCATATTGAGATTAGGCATCATTTTCTAAGGGACAATGTTGAAAAAGGTAATGTTGAGTTGGAGTTTTGCAGGTCAGAAGATCAATTAGCTAACATATTTACAAAACCTTTGAGCAGAGAAGTGTTCATCAACTTCGTACCTTGTTGGGTATGATTAAGATTAGACAATGAGCTCTTAGGTCTTGACTTGTCCCTTTGGCTAGTCAAATGATGTCAATTTGTGTATATATTTTTTTTGTACATTTTTTCTTTGTTTTTAGGGCTTACAAAGTTCTTATGCGATGCTGAACTGATCATCTTAGTACTTGGGTACTTAAGCATAAGTCTTAAAAGGTAAGTTGGCACAGACCAGTTGCAGACCACTTGGGAACCAGATTCTTGAGGCGGTTATTCTCTGAATACTTGTTTATTTTTCAAATTTCAAATTAGGAAAATAAATGAAGTGACGGTTGTAATTAAGGCAACTGCAGTTTGCGAAGAACGGATATATCCGTTTGATCTTTTTTCCTTACGTTCTTATATATATTCTTGCATGTGATCATACTTTCCTTATTTCTCTCTCATTATCTTTGATCACATATTTTCCTATTTTGTTTTCTTTAGTTGCGTATCTCTTTCGATCAAACCCTACTTTCTTCTACTCTTTCTTTCTCGAATTCTTGAAACACAAATTGTTCAAGTTTTTCTTTTCTGTTCTCAAGTGCTCACAAAGAGTAATTCAGTCTCATCATGTCAAAAAGAAGGAGTTCAAGGTTGGTCGAAAAGGAGGTTGAAGAATCTCCTGAAATTGAAACAAAGCAAGCAAAGGAAGTGGTTGACCGGTTGTAGAAGAAGATTGAAGAAGAGGAAGAAGTACCTCTGATACGGAGGTCTTCAAAGAAGCCAGCCCATGCAAAATCCACCACTAAAATCAACAACACAAAATCACCACAAAATCTACCACCACAAAAGCGGTTACTTCAAAATCAACCGCCAAGAACACCAAAACCGCTACTCCCAAAATTACAAAAACCACCACTCCCAAAAAGCCTGTCACACCAAAATCAAAGGCTCCCTCTCCAAAACCGGTTGAGGAGTCTAAGCCAGAGGAGTCGGAGAAGATAGAGGAGTCAGAATCTGAAAAGGAGTCGGAGCCGGTGGGTGAGTCGGAACCGGAAAATCAGGAGTTGGAGGAAGAAGAATTGAGAAGGAGGATGTTGTAGTTGAAAAGGCAAAGAAGGTTGCCGCCAAGAAACCGCCATCAAAAGCGGTTAAGTCTGTTGAGAAGACGTTACCAAACCCATTCCTCAAAACGCAGTCAAAACCACCAAGTCCAAAATCTCTACCCCTACAATTCACCAAACCAGTGGAGAAATTAAAGAAGAAGGAAGATGCTGATGTTGAGGGGGAAGTTTCAAGAAGGAGGGTGTTAAGGCTGTTGCAGCAAGGGCTAGATAAAGACGGTTGCTAGGAAGAGTGCTGAATCTTCCAAAGGCAAGGAATCATGGGAGGAACCAGAACCAGACGGTTCCCTGCTGACAAAAAGAGGAAGGTGCTGCTATTGCTGCTGCTGAGGGTTCTAAACCCAAGAAAAGTAAGTCTATTACCCCTGCGCCTTTGTATGATTTGAGGGATAGGTCTATATCTGGTTGGGTTTTCTGTTGCAAAGAGTTGGGTTAATCAGAAATTCTTGCATGAGGTTAAGGAAGCTCTAGATTTTCAGAAATGGTATGTTTTATTTGCCAAAGAACTTGATGTGTTTATGCCTTTGGTTGAGGAATTTTATGAACACCTGCATACTAAGGACGATGGGTCCTACTTTGCTTTTGTTAAGGGCACTCCCATTAATTTATCTGAGAAGAGTTTGGCTGAAATTCTCAAAGTCCCACAAGGGACTGATGAGTACTCAAGGGAGAACTGGCCCACAGTTAAAGGCCTCACAGCAGAACAGATCCAGACCAGGTTGTTCACTGGTCCTCCTGACCCTAAGCAGGGGTACCATTGGCCATCTTAAGGGAGCCATCATGAGGATCTTTCATACCATAGCCTCAAAGATTGTGTTTCCCAGAGCACAAGGGCGCATGAGTGTTCGGTTGATGGATAGTGTTCTTATTTACTGTCTCATGGAACATATTCCAGTCAATCCCTGCTATGATTTGGGTCACATGATCTGCTGTGTGGAAAAGGCAAGCATGCTATGGAGGATGGCTGACCTTAGTGTTCACTCATTGGAAAATTCGTATGGTGGGAGACTATGGCACCATGTCTCACCTTACGAATCAGATTATAGGTCAGAAGGGATGTCATATGCAGGTGGTGTTCTAAAATGAAAAGTGCAGAAAGGGTGATGCTTTGGTGAAGGGACCAGTACGGAATCAGTTCAGGCTACTTATGCCTTGGTGAAGCAGTTGAGTGACCAGAACAGATGATGCAGAATATGCTGAATAGTGTTGCTCAACTTTGCACTGCTCTTCAGGAATCCTACAAGAGAGTTGAGGTTCGCCTTGACAAGGCCGGTATTCAGGGTAGAGAGGATTCTGAGGAAAAGGATGAGTCATCTCTGCTGCTGGTGATGAAGATGATGAAGAGAGGAGGCAGAAGAGGAGGAGGAAGAGCAAGAAAGAGGAGGAGGAAGAACATGAAGAAGATGCTTCAGAGAACTTGAGGAGGAAGAAGATGATGGGACTGAAAATGACTCTGGAGCTGATTGATTTATTTCTTTTCTTCTTACTATCTTTTGCTCTAACCCTCTTTTTCTTAAACTTTCTTCTGGTTACCCCCTTCCCAAATTACAAAAAACTATCTCTGTAATTTGGTCTACTACTGGTCTGTAATAACTCTTAATTAGGACAAGTAGCTTTTGGTACTCTGCAGGAACTTTGGTAGCATCAGCATCCCTAGAATGTTGTTTGAGCTGCCTATTTAGCTTGAATTATAGTTATCTACTGCTTATTATGTTCCTTTGATTGTACCCTTGATTTATTTTGATGATGCCAAAAGGGGGAAGCAGGTGTGAAGTTTTGATCTTTTCCACCTAATCTTAGGGGAAGTAGATCTGGTGCTTAATTGTGTGTGTTGCAGCAACTAGAACAAGGCTGAGTGCCTTGTTAGTGGTGAGACCAGAAGTGGTTTGGATTGAGTGTATTCAAAGCACTTTACTTTTTTTCACCCTAATGACTTAGAAATAAGTCTGAACACTACTGATGTTCTTCTTGCGGATGCATGTTTAAGTCTAAGAGCTCTGAGTCTAATCAGTATTTGCCTATGGTACTTAGAAACTCTTTCTTAAACTGGTGTCAGTTAGTTGTGAACTGGTGTACTTGTAAATGATGCTTAATCTGCAGGAACAGTACGAGACCAGTGCTTTGAGTTCTTATCTTAAGAATTCAATTTGTTTGAAAAAGTTCCCAAAACTAATGATATTATTTGCAGGGGGAACTTCAGGGTTTGTCATCATCAAAAAGGGGGAATTTGTTATGTTCCCTATTTTGAGTTTTGAATGATGACAAACCACATTGAACTATTATATTGCATGCATGTTTCTGTTTACATGTGTAGGTGCCAAAGTACGAGTTCAATGGATAGAAAGACGAAGCTAGTGAAGCCAAGTCTTGAAGAATTGCATGAAGACCAAGATCAAGTTGTAGCTTTTGGTCTTAGATGCAATGTAAGTGGTATAAAGGTTTTAATGCACTATAAGGTTTGAAACTAGAGAGATGAGTAGTTGTGGATTACAGAAATATCGGATACTTGTCATACACAACTACAAGTAAAACTTGGTTGATTGGAACAATCTGGGAACAGATCTGAACCAGCCCTCTAAGATTTACTTCATGCATTCGTATTTTAGCAAAGTTCTCTTTCCGAGTAAAATTGATTTTCAAAATACACGGATGCACGGTTTGATATGTGAGCAAGATTTCTTAAATATGATAAGTGTGTTATATGATATTATACTGAGTATATTTTCCTTGGAATTATTTTTCATACTTCCGAGGAAAGTATACTCACATAATATCATGTAATATTTACTTACCAAAGGCTTATTTAAGGAGTTTTGCTAACATACAAACATTAAGCTTTTGCATGATAATTTTTGAGTATTCTCTCAGCAAAAGTATTCTCTCTCAAGTATTCAAACCTAGCATAAACCCCAATACCACATAGATATTAAACTACTCTCATTCTAAGCATTTGAAGCTGTTTTGCTCGTGAGAGAAAAACTTGTTGTATTTGAGCATCCAGTGAGTTCAGGTTGCTGGGGAAGTTGATCAGGGATCAATTTCATTTGAACCATCAAAGTTGGTGGTTGAGTCGAACTTCCAGAGGTGGAAGTTGGGGAATCATCTTGTGCATATGTGCATGAGTGATTGAGTGTAATTCTTTTGTTATTCTGAGTTGATTAATAAAAGAGTGAGTGAGTGGAGGACGTAGACTTATTTGAAGTCGAACCTCGTTAAATCCTTGTGTTGTTTATTCATTGCTTTTATTTCCGCTGATAGAGAACTGTTTCTTTACTGTTCTTACAATAATCGAAAAAATTGCAACATTCGAACAAACACTCAATTCATCCCCCCCCCCCCTCTTGAGTGTCTCTTGCACTTACATCTTCGGCTTCCCACGTTGCCTCTTCAGACTTGTGGTAGACCAAAGGACTTTCACGATGTGGACATCCTTATTGCGTGTACTACGCACTTTTCTGTTGAGAATCTGGACAAGTCTTTCCTCATATGTGAGGCTACTATCGATCTGAACTCGTTCAGGCTCTAGCACATGATGCTCATCAGGGATGTAACGCTTAAGTTGGGAAATATGGAATACATCATGCATCTTTTCAAACTCCATGGGTAATGCCAAACGATAGGCTACTTTCCCAATGCGCTCTAAGATCTCATATGGGCCTAAATATTTTGCACTTAACTTGCCCTTTTCCCAAATCTCATGACGCCCTCAGTGGGTGATACTTCAAGAGCACCTTATCACCTATAGCGAACTCATCCTCGCGTCGTTTCAAGTCAGCATAACTTTTCTGCCTATCTTGCGCAGCTTGAATTCTAGCCTGAATTAGTCTGACATTCTTAACGGTCTCCTCAATGAATTATGTCCCCAAGATGATATTCTCACTAAAATCATTCCAACAAATGGGACTTCTACATTTCCATCCATATAACGCCTCAAAAGGTGCCATTTTGATGCTCGCATGATAACTATTGTTGTAACAAAACTCAATCAAATCTAATTGGTCCTCCCAATTCCTTGAAAATCGATCGCGCATGCTCTCAACATGTCCTCCAGAGTTTCATTAGTCCGCTCAGTTTGACCATCAGTCGCAGGGTGAAAGGTTGTACTCATTTTCAATGTTGTCCCAAGATTTAATTGGACCTTTTTCCAAAATTTCGATAGAAACCTAGAGTCACGGTCAGAAGTAATATCCTTTGGAACTCCATGTAGTCTCACCACATGCCTAATATAAGTTTTAGCGAGCTGCTTCTTTTTCCATGTCTCTTTAATAAGTATAAACACGGCGGTTTTGGTCAATCTATCCACAATAATCCAAATGGTGTCATTCCCACTTCTCGTTTTAGGCAAGACAGTCACAAAGTCCATAGAAATAGAATCCCACTTCCGTCCAGGAACCTCTAAAGATTGAACTTTCCCCATAGGTCCCTTATGGTCTATCTTCACCTTCTGACGAGTTAGGCACTTAAACACATACTCACCTACCTCTCGCTTCATATTTGGCCACCAATAGATAACCTTAAGGTCTTTATATAATTTATCACCTTTAGGGTGTATAGAATATGGATTATTATGCCCCTCATCCATAAGGCGTCTCTTTAGGTCATTACACTTTTGTTGTACACACCACCTCCCTTTAAACCTTAGACTCCCATCATCATGAATCTTAAAGTCAGCTTCCTTACCTTGCTTCATTTCTCCTTGATTTTATCTAGGTGCTCATCACTAACTTGACCCGCTATGATCTCATCAAAAATTGACAAACCCAAAGAAAGAGTACTAATTCTTGCCTCACTTTCCCCATGATTTAAAATTTCTAAGCTCAACCTTTGCATATCTCGACACAACTCCTCAGGGACTATCAAAGCACTCAAGCTATGACTCGATTTTCTACTCAAGGAGTCAGCAACCACATTTGCTTTCCCCTCATGATACTGGATGTCTAAATCATAGTCCTTTATCAACTCTAGCCATCTTCTTTGTATTATATTCAGGTCTTTTTGGGTGAAAACGTACTTCAAGCTCTTATGGTCTGTAAATATCTTACAAGTCGCTCCATATAGATAATGTCTCCAAATTTTCAATGCAAACACTATGGCAGCTAACTCTAGATCATGGGTAGGATAATTAGCCTCGTAAGGTTTCAATTGACGCGACGCATACGCTATTACCTTCCCATTTTGCTGTAGCACACATCCTAGACCATTTTTTGAAGCATCACTATATACCTCAAATCTCTCATTCCCATCAGGCAGGGTTAAAACAGGTGTAGAGGTTAAACGATCCTTCAAAATTTGAAAGGCTTCCTCACACTTTTCACTCCACTCAAACTTGGACTCCTTTTTCATCAAGTTGGTCATAGGCATTGCTATCTTCGAGAAATATCTCACAAATCTCCTATAATAGCCAGCTAGACCTAGAAAACTTCTAATATATGATACGCCCTTTGGAGTTGGCCACTCGCTCACAGCTTGAATCTTAGCGGGATCTACTGAGACTCCTTCCTTAGACACATAGTGACCCAAAAACGCTACTTTCTCCAAACGAAATCACATTAGCGAAGCACTTATTAACTTGGCATATAATTGGTTTTTCCTTAATGTCTCCAAAATAATCCTCAAGTGCTCATCATGCTCAGCTTCATTTCTCGAATATATTAGGGTGTCATCAATGAAAAACACCACAAATATATCTAGAAACTCATGAAAGATCCTATTCATTAAGTCCATAAATATAGCAGGAGCAATTGTTAACCCAAATGACATTACAGTGAACTCATAGTGACCATAACGTATTCTAAAGGCAGTCTCAGGTACATCCTTATCAGCTACCCTCAGTTGATGATATCCAGAACGTAAGTCAATCACTAAGAACACACTCGCTCCATTCAACAGGTGGAATAGGTCATATATTCTAGGGAAAGGATATTTGTTTTTTATGGTTACATTATTCAATTCCCTATAATCAATACATAGCCTCATACTACCATCTTTTTTCTTCACGAATAACACAGGAGCTCCCCAAGGTGATGAACTAGGCCTAATATAACCTTTATCCAATAGCTCTTGCAATTGCATTTTCAACTCACTCATCTCAGGAGGTGCCATTCTATAGGGTGCCTTAGATATAGGTGCAGTTCCAGGAACTAAGTCTATGGTGAACTCAACAGCTCTAGTAGGTGGCATACCTGAAATCTCACTTGAAAACACATCCATAAACTTGTTCACAATTGGGACATCCTCAAGTTTTACTTCAACTTCCTTACTCACATCCTGCACACTACATAAAAATAGTTCGCACCATTTTCTCATCAATTTCCTCACTTGCATAGCAGAGATAACTTCAAACTTCTTAGGTTTCCCAAAACATCTATAGGAGGTCAATTTTCCCAAAGGGTTTCTCAACACTACCGTATGAATCTCATAATCGATATTGGCCTTGTAAAGACTCAACCAGTACACCTTATGACTTCTCCCATAGGAATACTAATAGACAAGTCAATTGCTTCATAATCTACTAGCCCCAGACTCTTTAGGACAGATGACGATATAAAAGAATAAGTTGCCCCGAATCAAATAACGTTTTAACAAGGACTGAGTTAATAGAAAAATTACTAGAAAATACGTCGGCAGATTTCTCAGCTTCCTTTCGACTCATCATATACATCTTTCCCGCAGGCTTATTCTGGTTGGGGTTCAGACTCGCAAGCTTACTATAGTTCCCCTGATTATTCTGCTGACCTCCACGCTTAGGACCTTGGTTCGTTGACTGGCTGGATCCTGACCTAACCTGGTTACCATTCCCCTGACTCTTCTGATCCTTACCGTGTTTAGAATAACACTCATACTCCCTATGTCCCTTCTTCTGGCAGTAGTTGCAAAGCACTAGATCCCCCTTACAGTCTCTTCCATGATGTTTTTTGTCACAGAACTTGCATTGATGCATTCTCTCAGGTCTACCCTTGTTGCGGTTATCCTGGTTGTTCCTCCCCTGGAAATTCCTATTATCATTTCTATTTCTCTTTAAATTCCCTTGGTCTCCCCTAGCATTAACATCCTTCCTCTTCTCACCTACTACCCCATTTTTCTTATCTCTCCTTGTCAAATCCATAAATATGAGAGGCTCTCCCATACACAACATCTAAGGATGTAAAGGTCTCACCTCCTAGTTCCAAGTGAATCTCATCAGTTAACCCTTGCTCAAATATCTAGGCCTTAAGCTCCTCAGTGGCTACAACTTTCGGTGCAAACCTAGACATGGCTATGAATTTGTCGTAGTACTCGAAAATTGTCATGCTACCCATCCACAGATTAATGAATTCTTGGGCTTTCTGTTTCCTCATAAAGGCATGACAAAACTTCCCTCTCAGAGCAATCACATTTGCATCCCAATTGAATCCTTCAACACCACTTGGCCTAGCCCCATTTTCCCTCCACCATAGGTCACCTTCATCCTTCAGGAACAATACAGCCTGACCTACTCTCATATTACCAGGGTAGTTAACAACCTCAAATAACTTCTTGCATTCCCTAATCCAATTCTCTAAAAAGGTCGGATCAGCTTGCCCGTTATAGTAGGGTGGCTTAACTTTCGCTAGTCTTTCAAACATTTCCCCAGCCGTCTCAGGACGCTCATCCCTCTCCTGAGTTAATTTCTCTGCCAAGAGGCGAATAACAACAGCTAGGTCAGTATTGTTGGCCATTCTAATCCGGGACCCGAAAGTAACATAATTATACTTTAGGTTCCAGTATTACTTATATGCTCATCTAATAAAGCAATATTTGATTTGATCATTAAAGATCAACAAACAATTTCTCACTAGTTTCAACATGAAATATTCTCTAATAATCACATAATCATTCATGTAAAATATTCATATCCACATGTAAGTAGACACAAGCAAGTAAGCATATAATCACATAAAAAAATAAAAATGAAAAATATTTCATCATATGCCCAGAATAAATTCTTACTCACTCATATATAAATTAAATAATAACTTTATTCTTCCATAAAGGGTATTTAATAAAATTAATGTTACTATAATATTATACTCCCCTAAAACAATGATTCTAAAATAAAAAACTACTCTAACACTGTTGGTCAAATATCCAACATTATTTCTATGATAAAACTAGTATACTATATATTATTAACCAGAAACATAAGATAAATCTAAGGTACTACATTGCTAGTCATATCCTTAGCTTCTTGATACTGATCAGGCATAAGTGTCGCATCATCAGTTTCTTCTTCTTCCCCATCCTCATCATAGTAAATGTATCTTCTCTGCCGCTTGAATCTTCGAATGGGTCGAGTATCTTCATCCTCCTTAGGTTCAGTTTCAGTTTCATACCTGAAACAAGCATGATAGATGTTGTAACACCCCATAATTTCAAAGCGGAAACGAAAGAAATAATAATAGTATTAATAGGACGATGGCGGAAACATCGTCTTCTGGGAATGTCACTACTCCAAGAAATGCGATTACATAACTAAGTGATAAACCAACATAAGTAAATAGTATAAATAAATTAAATTAATTAGAGTAATAACTGAAAGAGAAAACTGACTCTTCAGCTAACTAAAAGTCTAGGCCTAAAACACCTAGCTTTTTAATTCTCACAACTCAACTCGAGCCCAAAACCAAAGGAGAAACCCATCAACATAACCTGCAAAATATGCAACAACTTCCACAATCAGTGGGGAGTAACTAGCAGTTCTCCCTGCTCAAATAGAAATAGATAATGAACTTAAAAGAAATTAGAAGCAACATCAAAGAACACATTATCAAGATACCGTACTCACCAAGAGGTACAAATAATCATAAGCAACCAATAAGGAAAAATCCACTATCACACCAAATCCCTGTCAACCATGCAACAAATGCGGTCAACAAGCTCAAACACAATAGACCATGCCGTCTGTAGTAGACTTATTGGACCATGTCGCCCAAGGCCCACGTTGCATATTCGAGGAACCATACCCCTAGAAGATACAACTTCAAAGATACAAACGACAACCATGCATCAAATGCGGTCAACGTTGCAAACAAATGCAACAAATGCGGTCCACAAGCTCAACATAACAGACCATACCGCCTGTGAGTAGACTCATTGGACCATACCGCCCAAGGCCTACGTTCCATATTCGAGGAACCATACCGCCCTTTTCGAATAGCTATAATCTATGGATCATACCACCCGTAGTAACCAATGGACCATACCGCTCTTAAAATAACCTAACGTAAATTCCTAGAACCATACCGTTCTTAAAATCAACCATACCATTCTTAGGATCACATATATCTAGAACCATACCGTTCTTAAAATCAACTAACGCAAATTCCTAGAACCATACCGTTCATAGGGTCAATCAAACACAAATTCCTAGGATCATCCCATCCATAGGATCAATCTAACCCAACCAAATACGATGTATACACGACAAGGTACACACAAGATCCATCTATTCCAACATTCAATTGCATACACGATAAGGTATACAAGCAAAATTCATCTAATCCAACATTCAAATGTATACACAACAAGGTATACAAGCAAATCAAATCCAACTAACCAACAAGGTTCAATCGTGAGAATACACAACAAAGCATAAGCCATCAACACACTCCAAACCAACTAACCATAGGCTTCCCAAAAATAGGGCACATACCCTTAATGTAACACTTAAGTCAACCAAACAATACTCAAACACCCTTAGTATACATATCTAAGACCACTCAAGCAAAGGTACACAAGCTGTAGACCAAAAGGAAACAAAAACGCAACAGCACAACTCAAGAGGCAGACCCCTCGTCGCGAGGTGCGACGAGCATCGCAGGTAGCGACAGCCAGCCGTCGCGAGTCGCGACGAGGCTCGCGAGTCGCGAGCAGCCCACTCCGTGGCCTGCGAGCTTCGCTCGTTCGCCCACAACAACTCCTTCGAGGCTAGCACCAGCCACCCACGCCTACTCCAACCTCAATGACACATCGACACACACACCAAGCACTTCCACAAACATCCATACTTCACCAATAACAACAACGACAACTAAGATTCCAAGACGCAATCCAAGTAAATCAACCAAAACTTATTCTAACACACTTAGCATACATGCCTAACACAACACCAATCATCCTCACATGAGGCTAAATCTCATCAACAACGACAACTTCTCAAAATCCAAAGATAACCCAAGTGAACCAATGAATCAATTCAACCACAACAACAACAAGGATACAACTAATCAACAAAACTTAACAAGATGATTATAGTAGCAATCCAAGGTATGAAAACAACACCAACCCATGAAACTACATGTAACTTCAATCATAAAATCCTCTAAGTTCCACCTAGCATGATACTACGTTCTCGAACGTGATTCTAACAACCTAAGTTCACAATCTATTCTCTATCGAACTAGAATAAGCTAGTTACCTTTTTCTTGAAGTTGAAAACTCTTATTTTGCACTCTTCTCCGATCATGATTTCCGTTGATCAAAAGCTGGGATCCCAAATCGCTCCGGTGAAAGTAAAGAACAATATGTTATCAATTTCATGTTTAAATTTGAAGATGATCAAACGGTTAGATCTCCGTATATGGTTATTTTCGTGAAGGTGCGACAAGGAACAAAACCGGATGACTCGTCTGATTGCAACGAAAACTGCAGTCGCGTCTTCCCTTTTCTTCAAAAACAAATTATACCACGAGCAAGATCTTTCCGAGTAGATAGATTTTGACTACTCATACGCTCAATTCGGATAAGAAACAAAGGAGATATGATGCAAAGAAAATTGGTGTGCAGAAATGGACGAAAACCGAGAAGAGAGAAAACTCTTTCTCTTCCTCTCTAAGGTTGGACGAAAATGGGGTTACAATGGCAGCCAAATCTGATTAATAACCTTAAAAGCAAAGGTTTAAAGGTGATTATAAAGGTGGTTAATGGGAATTAAATAGGGAGTTACAAGAGACTCAAAGGTTAGCTTCATAAGCACGCACCAAAACTCTTCATCCTCCACAACATAATTGCTAATTTTCGGCTAGCATGACACGCCACAAGCAATGCAACATTTCATCACCCAATTAGTCGGTCCAACAACGTTACAAAATGCTACGCGATAAAACGGGATCCTAAACGCCCAAATAAATAACGAAACTAATATAACAACTTAAAATAAAATACATATAAATATATCACAACATATAAATATATATACACATTTTCATAACATGTTCCAAAATAATTCAAATAATAAATTATTTATTTTTATGAAAAAAGAAAATACCATTTTAAAATAAACAAACACCAAAAATAAAGGGTCAAAATTACGGGGTGTTACAATCACTCCCCCTTAAAAGAGTTTCGTCCTCGAAACTGCAAAACAACCAAGAGACAAAAGAAAATACCCTAAATTAAGAACATTAAGAAAACAGAAATCGATGGATTTTAGTTAACTAAACAACCTTGCAGGTATAAAATTTGATAACTCAAATAATATATATTTTATTTTGGAAGACCAAAAGAGTTGTATAGTAAAGAAGCACGGTAACAACAATTATTTTATAAAATGTGAAAGAACCAAAGACAAGTAGAAAGTTTTAGGTAAAAACGTTTGCATAATAAACTATAGGTAATTTTGCAAAAGAAGCAGGAATAAATATTTACGTAAAATTATAGAAGAATAAATCCGACCATACACAAATTATTTTTAGAAAAGAAACGAAGAGAAAAAGTTCGTAAATAGATTCCCCAAACCAATTTAAATAGAGGTAACCACACGGCTTATACTCCACTTAAAGAGATAAGAACACTTTAATAAAGAGTAGCTAGCTGCTTTATTAAAATAGCACTTACGAACACAAGTCATGACATATGTTATAAGAGCGTACGCCTCCTAAACATATATATGAAAATTAAAGTTCGCAAAAGAAATTGAAAACTTTAAAATAAATTTCACAACGAAGAAACGCTAATAATAAATAGGCGATCGAGTAATAATTTATAAACATCATTTATAAAATTTGCTAAGTCGACACAAATGTGCATGGAACCACCCATTGCAGCCTAGTATCAACAAAACAATATTTGAAAGCCAACTTATCAAATCGACATTAAAGTTTACTGGAATCACCCAATATAAACTTAATATCAACTGAAAAAAAGAAATTAAATCAAAATAGATAAAATGTGTCAACTCATCAAATTGACATACAAGTCAAAGGAATCACCCATTATGACTCAATATCAACTCAAACAAGTTTAAAATCGATACTTATCAAATTGACATACAAGTCAAAGGAATCACCCATTATGACTTAATATCAACTCAAATAAGTTTAAAAATTTAGACTGAGTATATAAATTTCGTTTTCAAAGAATATAAAACAGATCAGTCAAAATCGGAGAATTAAATAAGAAGTAATGAAAACAACCAAAATCTTGCTATGAAATGAGAAAGCATTAAATATTTAAACAAGAAACAACAAGTAGTAAACGAGATCCTTTCACGCATTTGAGTTTGAAAAATAATGCTAATAAGAAAAGTAAGTAAAGTAAAAGTTATTGGATGCTAACCTTTAAAACAAAATAGTTTGTGTCTACATTTCAATCTAACACCAAGACAACTCATTAAGTACTTTTATTTTCAAAGACTACAAAACTTATAACCATAATTTAAAGGCTAAACAAGGATTAGCATGAAAAATAAAAATATTAAAAGAAAAATATTTATAAATATAGATGGTCAACGACGGTAAGAGAAATTTGAAGAATGTCTTGAAAGACAATTTCATAACCCCCTTTCTTTTACCAAACCATTATAAAACAATTGAAAACGTTTTTCAAAAGAGTATATCAAACTATTAACAATGAGAAAATTTGACAATCAGAAAATAACTCTAATATGGTTATGAAATATATTAAGTTCAAAGATCTAAAATATAATTTGGAATATAAACTCAAACTAGAAAGTTTTGTAAATAATAAAACAGATATGTAGTACTCACATAAAAAACGACACTTAATTAAAAAAAAGAACAGAAAGTATACACAATCTCACATAATAACATATACTATCAAGCAACTAGCAAATAAAATAAATGCAATGCAACACACAAGACTATAATAAAATAAAATTAAAGTTTATCTTTAATTGCAAAACACAAAATAAATTAAACACACAACTAAACGGAGAAGGCTATAAATTACTTCGCTTTCGCTGCGCACTCTGATAAAAGAGAAAATAAATTACATGTAAGAGGTCCTGCAAATAAGATTAACAAACTTGGTAGACTAATTCCACCAATAATACAAGTAACTATACATATAACATATGCTCCATAAGCATGAGAGCACACCACATTCCCATAAGGCTTCCTTTTACTTACTCTACCCATCACACTCTCATTATAGTGAAACTACTAAACTTAATTCTAAACAAATTTTATATCCTATGGCTAATTAATAATTCTAAAGAATTATTAGCAACTCTGTTTCAGAGTTTAGGAGCGTTTTGCTCTGATACCAACTGTAACACCCCAAAATTTCAAAGCGGAAACGAAAGAAATAATAATAGTATTAATAGGACGATGGCGGAAACATCGTCTTCTGGGAATGTCACTACTCCAAGAAATGCGATTGCATAACTAAGTGATACATCAACATAAGTAAATAGTATAAATAAATTAAATTAATTAGAGTAATAACTGAAAGAGAAAACTGACTCTTCAGCTAACTAAAAGTCTAGGCCTAAAACACCTAGTTTTTTAATGCTCACAACTCAACTTGAGCCCAAAACCAAAGGAGAAACCCATCAACATAACCTGCAAAATATACAACAACTTCCACAATCAGTGGGGAGTTACCAGCAGTTCTCCCAGCTCAAATAGAAACAGATAATGAACTTAAAAGAAATTAGAAGCAACATCAAAGAACACATTATCAAGATACCGTACTCACCAAGAGGTACAAATAATCATAAGCAACCAATAAGGAAAAATCCACTATCACACCAAATCCCTGTCAACCATGCAACAAATGCGGTCAACAAGCTCAAACACAACAGACCATGCCGTCTGTGAGTAGACTTATTGGACCATGCCGCCCAAGGCCTACGTTGCATATTCGAGGAACCATACCCCTAGAAGATACAACTTCAAAGATACAAACGACAACCATGCATCAAATGCGGTCAACGTTGCAAACAAATGCAACAAATGCGGTCCACAAGCTCAACATAACAGACCATACCGCCTGTGAGTAGACTCATTGGACCATACCGCCCAAGACCTACGTTGCATATTGGAGGAACCATACCGCCCTTTTCGAATAGCTATAATCTACGGATCATACCACCCGTAGTAACCAATGGACCATACCGCCCACGGTTTAGTAACCAAAGCCTAGGACCATACCGCCCTTAGGTTAGCGAGCATAAATTTCTAGGACCATACCGCCCTTAGAATAATCAAACACAAACTCCTAGGACCATGCCGCCCTTAGGATCATCGCACAAATTCCTAGAACCATACCGTTCTTAGGATCACATATATCTAGAACCATACCGTTCTTAAAATCAACTAACGCAAATTCCTAGAGCCATACCGTTCATAGGGTCAATCAAACACAAATTCCTAGGATCATCCCATCCATAGGATCAATCAAACCCAACCAAATACGATGTATACACGACAAGGTACACACAAGATCCATCTATTCCAACATTCAATTGTATACACGACAAGGTATACAAGCAAAATTCATCTAATCCAACATTCAAATGTATACACAGCAAGGTATACAAGCAAATCAAATCCAACTAACCAACAAGGTTTAATCGTGAGAATACACAACAAAGCATAAGCCATCAACACACTCCAAACCAACTAACCATAGGCTTCCCAACAACATAGGGCACATACCCTTAATGTAACACTTAAGTCAACCAAACAATACTCAAACACCCTTAGTATACATATCTGAGACCACTCAAGCAAAGGTACACAAGTTGTAGACTAAAAGGAAACAAAAACGCAACAACACAACTCAAGAGGCAAACCCCTCGTCGCGAGGTGCGACGAGCATCGCGGGTCGCGACAGCCAGCCGTCGTCGCGAGTCGCGACGAGGCTCGCGAGTCGCGAGCAGCCTACTACCGTGGCCTGCGAGCTTCGCTCGTTCGCCCACAACAACTCCTTCGAGGCTAGCACCAGCCACCCACGCCTACTCCAACCTCAATGACACATCGACACACACACCAAGCACTTCCACAAACATCCATACTTCACCAATAACAACAACGACAACTAAGATTCCAAGACACAATCAAAGTAAATCAACCAAAACTTATTCTAACACACTTAGCATACATGCCTAACACAACACCAATCATCCTCGCATGAGGCTAAATCCCATCAACAACGACAACTTCTCAAAATCCAAAGATAACCCAAGTGAACCAATGAATCAATTCAACCACAACAACAACAAGGATACAACTAATCAACAAAACTTAACAAGATAATTATAGTAGCAATCCAAGGTATGAAAACAACACCAACAACCATGAAACAACATGTAACTTCAATCATAAAATCCTCTAAGTTCCACCTAGGATGATACTATGTTCTCGAACGTGATTCTAACAACCTAAGTTCACAATCTATTCTCTATCGAACTAGAATAGTGCTAGTTACCTTTTTCTTGAACGTTGAAAACTCTTATTTTGCACTGTTCTTCTCCGATCATGATTTCCGGTGATCAAAAGCTCGGATCCCAAATCGTTCCGGTCACAGTAAAGAACAAGATGTTATCAATGTTCTGTCCAAATTTGAAGACGATCCAACGGTTAGATCTCCGGATATGGTTATTTTCGTGAAGGTGCAACAAGGAACAAAAACCGGATGACTCGTCTGATTGCAACGAAAACTGCAGTCGCGTCTTCCCTTTTCTTTAAAAACAAATTATACCACAAGCAAGATCTTTCCAAGTAGATAGATTTTGACTACTCACCTGCTCAATTCGGATAAGAAACGAAGGAGATATGATGCAAAGAAAATAGGTGTGCATAAATGGACGAAAATCGAGAAGAGAGAAAAACTCTTTCTCTTCCTCTCTAAGGATTGGACGGAAAATGGGGTTACAATGCAGCAAAAATATGATTAATAACCTTCTTAAGAAATGGTTTAAAGGGTGATTACAAAGGTGGGTTAATGGAGAATTAAATAGGGAGTTACAAGAGACTCAAAGGTTAGCTTCATAAGCACGCACCAAAACTCTTCATCCTCCACAACATAATTGCTAATTTTCGGCTAGCATTACACGCCACAAGCAATGCAACATTTTATTACCCAATTAGTCGGTCCAACAACGTTACAAAAATGCTACACGATAAAACGGGATCCTAAACGCCCAAATAAATAACGAAGCTAATATAACAACTTAAAATAAAATATATATAAATATATATCACAACATATAAATATATATACACATTTTCATAACATGTTCCAAAATAATTCAAATAATAAATTATTTGTTTTTATGAAAAAAGAAAATACCATTTTAAAATAAACAAACACCAAAAATAAAGGGTCAAAATTACGGGGTGTTACAGATGTTCTCCCTAGTGTTGCCCCTAGCATTGTCAAGTTCTATTATGACCTCGTCATCACTAGGTATTTCTTTCCTCAGGATGCGACGCATAGTCCATTCTAGATTAGTGTATTCTCTATCATCGATGGGTGCAATGTCTTCGTCAACTTCATCGTCACTCAGGACGATGGGGTTATAGTAGCTTCCTAGTCCGGCCTACATGTCTACGAAACTACAACACAAATAGAACATGATGTCTTAGTACTCTCTCTAACGTGTTCCCAATAATAAATAAGCAGGAGTAAGTACTACATCATAGGCATGAAACATCGTACATAGCATGCAAGAAAATATAAACAGCTAGCAGGGAAGAAAAAATATTCATGCATCATTAGTAGGGAAGAAAAATAATAATGACGCTGAACTAACTATCAAATGTAGGCATATGATATTTCTATCGTATATGCCCTTCCTATACAACCCATTCTCACAATGCAATAATATAACTTTAAAGGCATGAAAATATAATGCAGACACCTTTTTATGAAATAATAATATTTAAGTGTCTCAATAAAATTTTCGACCAAAAACTTTCGGTCCCCATGAAATTCGCAAAAAAAAAAAATTCAACTTAAAAAGAAATTTCGGATAAAAAAAAATTCGGACTGCATAAAAAAAAATTTCGGATCTTTCTAATATTCGAAAAATAAAAAAAAATCGGACATAAAAATTTCGGTCTAAAAATAATATTATATTATATATTCCTATAAGTTTTCAAAATGAATAAGGAGGAGCAATTCTAAAGGTTTCTTCAAATAACTAGTAAGCTAGTTAGTTAATTAGGCGCCTATAGGTTTTAAAATAACATAAAGCTCCGATATACCACCTTATAACACCCCGATAATTATCTCTTTTTAGAAATACCTTTATAATATAAACTTAAAGAATTACCAAAGCATTATCGACCGTGTGATAATGTATCGGCTTATTCAAAATTTTACAGCGGAAAACAATTAACCAAACTTTAAGCTTTATTAAGACTCAATAAATAAACAAACAAGTGTTTAGAACTTAAACAATCTAATTTAGTCAACTGAAACAAACTTAAATAAAATATGTTCATAATATTGCAGAAAGTAAGCTGTACTAGTTACACATTCTCTCCATTCCAGATTCCCAATAATGCACATCTGCGAACCTGTAATGTCAATGCTATACTGAATCTGCTGCCCATAAAGGATCATCACAGGATCAATAAGGCAAAGCCATGATCACAATCACAAACAAAGCACGTAATCAGCAAAGCTGAGTACTACATACTAGAACATAAGCATTCCTAACATGATACTAAACAATAACGTGCAGGGGTAAATCATAGTATAATCATATAACATTCTGCAGCCAACTGTTACTAAACTAAACTCTAAACATCTTTTTATTACTTTAATGGAATAGTTATTGGAACAAGTTGACTTATCTACTAATGCCTTTACTGAGAACACGAAATACGGTCATGACTCCGTATTTCAGAATGACCTGCGATATCGAGGAACTTTTGAACTAAAAGAGGGATGGTGATGAATCCATTCCTTAAAGAGCCCATGACACGCTCACCATGTACTCCAACCCTTAATTTCCGACTCTAGACGTGCACCAGTCTAAAGTCTATAACTATTCTCGTTACACTTTACGTTAATTTCCAATTATCACTTGTTATGACTCACATACAAGCAACACAGAAATAATAATCAGACAGTACATCTGAACTTCTTTTATCGTAAAATTTAATAAGTGATCACAACTTACAATTCAAGACATACTTTTCTTTTTAATCTGAACTTTCTTAATTGTTGAAACTAGCAAACAATAATCTTACCTTTGAAACGGCATAACTTATCAACTTACCAAATAAGACCCACAGTCCTCATAAGATAGTAAAATTAAAACTTGTAAGGGAATACATGAATAACATGATTCAATCACTATAACATATATTACCTCCTCATGCGAATTAATAAATAAAACTTCTTTTCATGCTTGTATCAAATATTCCATACAAACATAGAATCTAGTACGCATAATAAATCTCAAATCACATGCTTGCACACAGGCACAAAACATGTAACAATCAAATACTAGAAATCATATATATATGAACATAATAAGTTCCTATACATGATACTAAAATATTTTTCTCCTTAAATCATGATACTAATCACATAGCAGACAGGTATGTACGTACCTTGTGTAAACTAGTCTGCAGTTCACTTTTAACTCCTTAAAAGTCCCCTACGAAATATTCTCCGCCTAGAAATCAATATAACCAAAATTAATACTCTTAAATAAAAATTACAGCAACTTTAAAATATTTAAAACCCCCTTTAAATACGTTCAAAAGCTGATTTTAAAACTCTTAAAACTCCATTAATGAAAACCCTTCTGAAATTCCAGCAACTTTAAAAATTAACAAACCTTCTTTAAGCATATATAAACATGTTTAAAATCATAATCTTAATCAAGGTCATAGTATCTAACATGCTACTATGGTTTTCTAGTAATTAAAACCCTAAAAACCCATGCTTTAATGATTAAACTTCAATATAACCATAATAACAAATCTGTATTTTTATTCTTATAATATAAAAAATATATGAATCAAGATTACTTATTAAAACAGTAAATTAAACTAATAATCATGATTAACATTAAAAGAAAGCATACAAATATAGTCTTTAATGGAATCTTGAGGAAGAAGAAAAGAAAACAACCAACAAAGAGGAGCACAAGGAAGCGTCGAGAAGAATAGTCCACGGACGCAGCACTCGTGGTGGTTGCTTGGTGGTTTCGAACTTTTTGTGACATTTCTTGTTGAACAAGAAACGTTACTTGAACAAGAAGAAAAGTTTTTGAGAGGAAAACGAAGGACGTGCGAAGAGAGAGAAAACCGAGAGAGAGAGAATGTGAATGGCGTGTGAAAGAAGAGAGAGAAAAATAATCTTGTGTCGAAAATAATGGGTATTAGGATATTTATAAAGGCTTCCTTTTTGGGCTTAGGAAAAAGAGATAATGTTTAATGAAATTGATGATGAACAAGATAAATAATTTGGACTTCAATCATCAATATGACTCATTTTTCCCTTTATCCTTTTAGGATTTTCGGGTTCCCCAATTCCATTAGACTTCTTTTCTAATATAAATTAGTCTTTAAAACATTTATCAAGACATGCTTACTTAAAATAGTTTCAACTTTATTAAATTACTAAAATAATTTCATTTGACTTTTAAAATAGTCAACCTTTTTAAATAGTCAAATCATTTTAAAATTATGGGGGATTATAATGAGGGCCCAAAACTCAAGTCCATGAGGTTTGGTGAGATATTGTGCCTAATGAACCCAGTGGCATGATTGTCCAATCCCCATAGAATCGCTTTGATGAGTAAAGGGTATAGATTGTGATCTAATAGGTTTGGTAATGCCGAAACCATGTTGTGTAATTACCTAAAAGCATATGCTCTTTGGTTAATTTTGGCATTTTAATACAAGGATGGACAATGGGAACCCAAAACTCAGTCCAGGGGGTTTGGTGAGATATTGGGCCTAATTGATCCATCGGCATGATTGTCCAACCCTCATAGGATGGCTTTCATGAGTAATGGGTGTGGATTGTGATTGAGTGGATTTGGTAATTTCAAAACCTTGTTTGCTAATTACCTAAAAGCATTTGATCTAGGGTTAATTTGGTATTTTTAGTACAAGGAGAGACAATGGGGGTCCAAAACACAGGTCAATAGGGTTTGGTGAGATTTTGGGCCTAATGGACCTCGTGCCATGATTATTCAATCCCCATAGGATAACTTTGATGACTAATGATAAAGGATTGTGATTTAGAATATCCTCCACTTAGTGGGTTTGGTAATCCCCATAACATGTTTGCTAATTGCCTTAAAGCATTTGATTTTGGTTAATTTGGGCTTTTTACAATCAGGGAAAATGGGGGCCCAAAACATAACTTCACGGGGTTTGGTTTTGATGAGTAATGGACCCAATGACATGATTGTCCAATTCTCATAGGATGATTTTGATGAGTAATGGGTATGGATTGTGATTGAATAGGTTTTGTAATGTGCAAACCATGTTTGGTAACTGCCTAAAAGCATATCATCTTTGGTTAATTTAGGCTCTTTAGTACAAGGAGGGACAAGGGGCCCAAAACTCAGTTCGATGGGATTTGTTGAGGTTTTGGGCCTAATGGACCCAGTGACATGATTGTCCAATTCCCATAGGATGGCTTTGATGAATAACGGGTATGGATTATGATTGGATAGGTTTGGTAATGCCCAAACCATGTTTGGTAATGCCCAAACCATGTTTGGTAATGCCCAAACCATGTTTGGTTATTACCTAAAAGTATATCATCTAGGGTAACTTTAGGCTTTATAGTATATGGATGGACTATGGGGGCCCAAAACTCAAGTCCATGGGGTTGGGTGAGGTATTGGACCTAATGGACCTAGTGGCATGATTGTTTAATCCCCATAGGATGGCTTTTGCTGAGTAATGGGTAAAGATTGTGATTGGGTAGGTTTGGTAATGCCTAGACCATGCATTATAACTACCAAAAAGCATGTGATCTAGGTTTAATTTGGGCTTTTTAATACAAAGATAGACAATGTGGAACGAAAACTCAAGTCCATGAGGTTTGGTGAGGTATTGGGCCTAATAGACCCAGTGACATGATTGTCCAATCCCCATAAGATGGTTTTGATGAGTATGGATTGTGATTGGATAGGTTTGGTAATGATCAAACCTTGTTTGGTAATTACTTAAAATAATTTTATCTAGCGTTAATTTGGGCTTTTTAGTAAAAGGATGGACAGTGGGGACCCAAAACTCAAGTCCATGGGGTTTGGTGAGGTATTAGGCTTAATGGATCGAGTGACATGATTATCCAATCCCCGTAGGATGGCTTTGATTAGTAATGGATATGGATTGTGACTGGACATGTTTTTGTTAATGCCCAAACCTTGTTTGGTAATTACCTAAAAGTATATCATCGAGGGTAAATTTCAGCTTGTTAGTATAAGGATGGACAATGGGGCCTAAAACTCGAGTTAATGGGTTTGGTGAGGTATTGAGCCTAATGGACCTAGTGGCATGATTGCCCAATCCCCATTATATGGGTTTGATGAATAATGGGTAAGGATTGTCATTGGCTAAGTTTGATAATGCCCAAATTATGTTTTATAATTACCTAAAAGAATATAATATAGGGTTAATTTGGGCTATTTAGTACAAGGAGGGACATTGGGGGATCCAAAACTCATCAGGTCAATGGGGTTTGGTGAGGTAATTACTCTAATGGACCCAGTTGCATGATTGTCCAATCCCCATAGGATGGCTTTGAAAAGTTATGGATATGGATTGTGATTGGATAGGTTTAGTAATGCCCAAACCTTGTTTTGTAATTACATAAAAGCATATAATTTGGGGTTAATTTTGAGCTTTTTAGTACAAGAAGGGACAAAGGCGGTCCAAAACTCAAGTCCATAGGGTTTGGTGAGGTATTGGGTCTAATGAACCCAGTGGCATGATTGTACAATCCACATAGGATGACTTTGTTGAGTAATGAGCAAGGATTGTGATTAGGTAGGTTTGGTAATGCCCAAACCATGTTTTATAATTACCTAAAAGAATATTATTTAGGGTTAATTTGGGCTATTTAGTACAAGGACGGACATTTGGGGAACCAAAACTCATCAGGTCAATGGGGTTTGGTGAGCTAATTACTTTAATGGACCTAGTAGCATGATTGTCCAATCTTCATAGCATGGCTTTGATGAGTTACGCATATGGATTGTGATTGGATAGGTTTAGTAATGCCCAAACCTTATTTGGTAATTACCTAAAAACATATGATCTAGGGTTAATTTGAGCTTTTTAGTACAAGGAGGGACAAAGGGTGTCAAAAACTCAAGGCAATAGGGTTTGGTGAGATATTGGATCTAATGGATCCAGTGGCATGATTGTCCAATCCCCATAGGATAGCGTTGATGAGTAATGGGTAAGGATTGTGATTGGATAAGTTTGGTAATGCCCAAACCTTGTGTTATAATTACCTAAAACAATATGATATAGGGTTAATTGGGGCAATTTAGTACAAGGAGGGACATTAAAGGGACCAAAACTCATCACGTCAATGGGGTTTCGTGAGGTAATTACTCTAATGGACCCAATGGCATGATTGTCCAATTCCCATAGGATGGCTTTGATGAGTTCTGGGTATGGATTGTGATTGGATAGGTTTGGTAATGCCGAAACCATGTTTGGTTTTTATCTAAAAGCATATTATCTTGGGTTAATTTGGGCTTTTTAGTATAGGGAGGGACAATGGGGGCCCAAAACTCAGTTCAATGGAGGTCGGTGAGGATTTGGGCCTAATAGACCCAGAGGCATGATTGTCCATTCCCCATAGGATGGCTTTGATGAGTAATGGGTATGGATTGTTATTGGATAGGTTTGGTAATGCCTAAACCATCTTTGGCTATTATCTTTCATAATATTATCTGACGTTAATTTGGGTTTTTAAGTACAAGAAGGGACAGTGGGGACCCCAAACTCAAGTCCATGGGTTCGGTGAGGTATTGGGCCTAATGGACCTAGTGACATGATTGTCTAATCCCCATAGAATGGCTTTAATGAGTAAGGGGTATGGATTGTGATTGGATAGGTTTGGTAATGCCCAAATCTTATTTGGTAATTACCTAAAGTATATCATATAGGTTTAAATTAGGCTTTATAGTATAAGGATGGACAATGGGGGCCCGAAACTCAAGTCGATCGGATTTGGTGAGATATTAGGCCTAATGGACTTAGTAGCATGATTGACTAATCCCCATAGGATGGCTTTGATGTGTAAAGGGTATGGATTGTGATTGCATAGGTTTTGTAATGCCCAAACCATTTTTTGTAATTACCTAAAAGCATATGCTTTGGGGTTAATTTTGTCATTTAAATAAAAGGATAGACAGTGGAGACCCAAAACTCAGTCTAGGGGGTTTGGTGAGCTATTGGGCCTAATGGATCTAGCGGCATGATTGTCCAATCCTCATAGGATGGCTTTAATGAGTAATGGGTACGTATGGATTGTGATTGGGTAGGTTTGGTAATGTCATAACCTTGTTAGCTAATTACCTAAAAGCATTTGATCTAGGGTTAATTTGTGGTTTTTAGTACAAGGAGAGACAATGGAGTCAAAAACACACGTCAATGGGGTTTGGTGAGGTTTTCGGCCTAATCGACCCAACATGATTATTTTCCAATCCCCATAGGAGGACTTCGATGAGTAATGGGTATGGAATGTGATTGAATAGGTCTTGTAATGCCCAAATCATGTTTAGTAATTTCCTAAAAGCAAATATCTTGGGTTAATTTGGGATTTTTAGTACAACGAAGGACAATGGGGCTCAAAACTCAGTTTAATGGGGTTGTTGAGGTTTTGGGCCTAATGGACACAGTGACATGATTGTCTAATCTTCATAGGACGGCTTTGATGAGTAATGGGTATGGATTCTGATTGGATAGGTTTGGTAATGCACAAGCCATGTTTTGTAATCACCTAATAGTATATCATCTAAGGTTAATTTAGGCTTTATAGTTGTAACACCCCGTATTTTTATACCTGTTTAGTAATTAGTTGCATTAATTTATTTTAGGAAAATAATTTCAGATGTCTTTTATAAAAAATATATTTCATTTACTAGCTTTCACTTTGTCTTTCAAGTGGTCAAAAATAAACTCCTAAATTTACTAGGTTAAATTAGAACCCAATACCTAGTATTTAGTATTATAAGGAGAGAGGAAATTAGAAAAACCCACGTTTTTAATCCCTTAACTTTACCTTTCTTTTCTTTCTTCTTCAACCTCTTGCTCCAACCAAATACCTCCATTGAAGCTACAATTTTTATTATTTACCACCATCAAACATCAACTCTATCAATCCATCTTAATCATATCTTGATTTTGGGGGTATTTTTAAAATGGAGAATTGAGTTTTGGCTTTGCGGTTTTCGGGTCGTGAATCAAATCAAAGAGCGTTTTTGTTGGGGTTCCTTTTAGAGAGTAATTTCACCCTATTACTTTCCCCTAATCAAGTAAGTCATAGTATTAAGTTTTAATTTCGTATTTGATTGATTATCTGAATTTGGGATTTTTTTATAAATTAGTGTTCTTGAATAAATCCAATTGGGGGAAAATTTATAATGTGCGAATTTTACATGAGTGGTTCTTATTTGATGCTTAACATGATGTATCTAGCATATTTTCGAATTTAATTCATAGAATTATTAGTTTTAAGATTTTTGTTATGTTGGATAGTGGAGCAGAAAATTTGGAAGGTTATTGGTGTAATCATGTTAATTGGTGTTGTTGTTTACTGTTGTTGGTGTTTAAATTTATTTAGATGTCATATTTTTGAGTTGGAGTATGCTTTCTCATCCTTGATTATTCAAGTGTCATCATTGAATTATTAAAGTGATTAATGATACGAGGTTTTAGAGGAAAATATTGTAGTATGTTATATAACCTGCAAGTTTAACAACAATATATCTTACTCACCTTATTAGTAGTTTGGTGGATAACCAACTATGGATCATAGTACAGATATCCATTAGCACCATATAAGTGCCCTCACAAACTTCAGCAATTATTAACCGGATATTAGAAGCGGATAGTACATTGAAGAATAGAAAGGAAATAAAAATCATGAATCCTAGGTGTGCCTCTAACCAATGCAAAATAATGAAATATTGCACAACCATATTCACTGCAATAAGCCACTAGTAGCTTATTCAACTAAAACAAAGACACGGATAAGAGTGTCACACATGCAAACATAAGAAGCCAAGGCCAACTTCACACTTATTGTAGAAATTTGTGCATTCATGACATATACCAAGAAAATATTCAAAGAGATCAACATCAACATGAAGCTAACACAGAGATTCACACCAATGTTCTACCATATTGAAACATTAAACCTGACAATGTAGTTATGGTTTTAGGATCATTCATTTCAATTCTCAAAATAAATAAGTGTCGAGTCTTTATTTGTAGATTAGTTATGCAAGTTTACCGTGCTAGTAGTAACGTTATTGTTTTTGGGAATGGTTAAAGCTCTTTAGCTAAGTAATGCCATTTATAGGTGGATTATGTGAACTATAGTCAAGCGACTTATACTATGTTATTATATTATAGATTGCGGGTTCGTAAATGAACCTTTTTGACTGGAGATTGAGATTTGGTAACTGTGGTTGCTGATAAGGTAAGATTTCTTACTGTGCTTGTACAGATGAGTTCAGAAATTATTTTACATTTCTTAGAAATTTATTTTAACAAAGAGATTGTTTTATGAAGTTTATACTTTGAGATTTATATTGTTCTCGATATTTTTATTGAAAGAGTTGAGATATGTTTATGAGATTCATATTGGAAGGGGGAAGTTCCTCTATGATACCAAGTTGAGATTTTGAAAGGAGGAAGTTCCTCACCCTTACGAGGGTTTATAGAGTTTTATTGTGGGGTTGCCGGTAAGCGGTATTCTCCGAGTTTGGAAGTATGTTGAGTTAACGGTGTCTCAACAATATATTTTAGTAAGTTGGGAGTATGTTGATCAATACTCTTACCATTTGTCTTCCTTCTTGGTACGTTATCAAGTTAGGGGTATGCATGCATACTAGGGAATTTGGTGTTTACCTTGTCTAGTGAGCCTAGCTAGCTCATTGGATTTTTACTACTTCCTACTCACAGATTACGAAAGGAAATAATTGAAAGTTTTACAGAATACTTTAGAAATAAACAAAGATCGTATTTGAGGTTGTTAGAAAGTATATATATATACATGTATATATATATATGTATATATATATACATGTGTATATATATATAATATAATATATATATATATATTTATATATATATATATATACACACATATATATATATATATATATATATATATATACACATATATTATATATATGTGTGTATATATATATATATATATATATATATATATATATATATATATATATACATATATATATTACATGTATATATATATATATATATATACATATATATATATATAACATAATATATATATATATACATATATACATATATGTATATATATATATATATATATATGTATATATGTATATATATACATATATATATATATATATATACATATACATATATGTATATATATATATATATATATGTATATATGTATATATATATATAATATGTATATATATATATAATTTGTACAACTTTTAAATGAATTTGTAAGATATTCCTATATATCTAACCTGCACATTAAATAGTTTTGTTTTATTACAGTGTTAAATCTTGCTTAGCATTTGGTTGATATTATTGTGTTTAATGTGAAGGGACTTGAAGATAGTTAGCTCCAGTTAAGTTAAAGAGTGTGTTGAATCCCTTTTGATTTAATAGGACTTTAAAAAGAGTTCCGCTGTTATTTATTTGATATAGATTTATATTCTGGTTTGTAATAATTATTTACATTCTATTTGTTGGTCTGTAATAATTAGTTAAAACTTATTGGTTATTGTTTTAGTTAGAACCATTAGCCTTGCGGTTATTATTAATAATTATCGCGGTGTGCACCTTTGGATTTTCGAGTTTATTTATATTAAGTTGATTTTAGAATATTGGAAATTCAAGGTTGTTACTGTTGGTATCAGAGCTTTAGGTTACTAAGATTCTTTAACAATGACTTTAAACTAGAGTAGGTAAATATACTTATTAAAATTGAAAAGCCGTTGTGAGGAAGTGTTATGGGAAGCAAGGAATTATACTTTTATGAGTTGATGATATATACTTCCTTTTCATGTTCTTGCTTGATTTATTTATATTTATTTTCTTTCCCTTCTTTTGTTAAGAATTATTTGGTAAGGGTGAATCATTTTTGGTTTATCTTTGTTTCTATTGTGCTTTTAAGATGATGCGTAGACACGCGCGTGCCAGAAACTCAAGCTCGAATCGTATGATGCGCGAGGTAGCTCAATCCACTCGAGCCTTAACTGATGCTATGGAGAAACTTGCTGAGGCTCAAGCTGCTGCTCTTAATACTCCTGTTACTCCTGCTGCTGGTAATGGTAGTTCAAAAACTGCTGTGATTTTAAAGCGATTGACCAGAAGAAACCTTCTTCTTTTGATGGTAAGGGTGACCCTACCAAGATGGAGAACTGGATTAGAGAATTTGACAAAATTTTTACCACTCTCCAAGACCCTAATGAGATGAGGGTTGATGATGCTTCCTATTATCTGGTTGAGGATGCTGATATTTGGTGGAGTCACAACAAGTTTGATCTGACTACTAAGGTGACTGTGGATGAGGAAGGAGAAGAGCTCATGGAAGAGAGAGAGTTTGGTTGGACTGAGTTCAAGAAGGCATTCGTGATGAGTTATTTCCAGCCCATATGCGGAAGAGGAAGAGGGCAGGGTTTAATGATCTCGTGCAGGGAGATATGTTAGTTCATGAGTTCTACGTGAAATTTCAGGAGTTGGCTCGTTTCGCTAAGGGTTAGTTCCTGATGAGCAGGAGAGAGCGGTGAAATTCGAGGAGAAATTAGACCCCGATCTTCATTCTAGGATGGGAGCTGGTGAGTATGCACAGTAAGGAGGTGTACACTCGTGCTTGTAATGCTGAGAGGATTGAGGAAAAGAGACTAGCTGCAAAAAGTTGAAATCCACTCCAGCAAGGTCTACTCATGCGACAGAAAAGGGTGATACATCCGGTTCTACTAGTTACAACAAAGGTAGAGGGGGTTTCAATAAAAATCGAAACTTTCGGAACCGTGATTCTGGTGTGATATAACCAGGGAGGTCCTAGTCAGCAGTATTCTAAGGAAAATCAGAACTCCACGCCTTCCCGTAGCCAGCCCCAAGGTCAAGGACTAATCGGATTTTCAATTGCAAACGTTGTAGTGAGAACCACCCTGGCAAGGATTGTGATGGTAATTTGGTGGAGTGTAATCACTGTGGGAGGAAGGGGCATCGTGCTTATAATTGCTTTAGTAATCCTAAATCGAGGAACTTCAAGCCTGAGATGAGTTCGAGGAATGGGGCACAAGCAAATAACAGTTATCCTGCTCTTTCTACACCACGGAATGCTGCACCTAATCGCAATGAAGGGACTGCAAATGCTACTCAGGGACATAGAGGTGATGTGAGGGGGAACACTGGACAGGTTCATGGGATGAACCAGACTGAGGCAAACATCAAGGGCAACGTGGTCACTATTTTTTTTCTATTCATTCGATGTCTGTTTATGTGCTATTTGATTCTGGTGCTTCTCATTCTTGTGTGTATGAACCTCTTGTGAAAAAGTTAGGGTTAGAGAACTCTAGGATTGTGATGTAGACATCTCTATTCCTTCTGGTGTGATTATAACTTGTAATAACTTGTATCCAGATGTCCCTATTATGTGTGGTAGTACCACCCTAGTAGCTGATTTGATAGCTTTTCCTTTGCATGATTTTGATGTAATTCTAGGGATGGATTGGCTTAGTAGGCATAAAGCCAAGATAGATTGGAGAAACAAAAGGTGCTTATGTTGTCCTAGTGGAGTCCATGAGTTTTATAGAGGGTCTTCTTTGAAAATCATTTCTGCTTTGACTCTAAAATCCTATTTGAGGAAGGGTTGTCCTATGTACTTGTGCCATGTTCACGAACTAGTAAGGAAGAGCCACGTGTTGAAGATGTTCGTATTGCTAATGAGTTTGTAGATGTTTTTCCTGATGATATTCCTGGCATGCCTCCGAGACGTGATGTTGAGTTCAGTGTTGACTTGATGCCTGGAACTGGACCTATTTCTAAGCCTCCTTATAGAATGGCGCCTGCTGAAATGAAAGAACTTAAGGCTCATTAGAAAGTTGCTTGATAAGGGCTACATTCGGCCTAGTGTATCCCCATGGGGTGCACCTGTTTTGTTTGTGAAGAAGAAGATGGGAGTCTTCGTCTATGCATTGATTATAGAGAGCTAACAATGTTACAGTGAAAAACAAGTACCCCTTGCAAGAATGATGATTTGTTTGATCAGTTGGTGGGAGCTGGAGTTTTCTCGAAGATTATCTGAGATCTGGATACCATCAACTTCGTATTGCAGAGAATGATATTCCTAAGACAGCTTTCAGAACTCGCTATGGGGACTATGAGTTTACTGTTATGCCCTTTGGGTTGACTAATGCTCCAGCAGTGTTCATGGACTTGATGAATCGAGTCTTCAGGCCGTACCTGGATAAGTTTGTGGTGGTGTTCATAGATGATATACTGATTTATTCAAAGGATGCTAGTGAGCATGAAGAGCATCTTCGCACTGTTCTGAGGTCTTGAGGGAGAATAAGTTGTATGCTAAGTTCTCCAAGTGGAATTCTGGCTGGAGAAAGTTGCTTTTTTGGTCATATCATTTCTAGGAGGGTGTCTCAGTTGATCCATCAAAGATCCAAGCTGTTTCAGAATGGCCTACTCCAAAGAGTGTGACTGAGATTCGCAGTTTTCCTTGGCTTGGCAGGTTATTATAGGAGGTTTGTGAAGGACTTCTCGAAAATAGCTCGGTCGTTGAGTGCATTGATGAGGAAGGATATAGGTATCGTTGGGATGATGATTGTGAGAAGGCATTCCAGATTTTGAAGGAGCGTCTCACCACAGCTCCTGTGTTGACCTTACCTGATGGTAACCTTGAGTACGAAGTGTTCACAGATGCTTCGAAGAATGGGCTTGGTTGTGTGCTTATGCAGGATAAAAAGGTTGTTGCTTACGCTTCTAGGCAACTGAAGAACCATGAGTTGAATTATCCGACGCATGATCTAGAATTGGCAGCTGTTGTTTTTGCACTTAAGATCTGGCGTCATTATCTGCTTGGCACATCATTCAAGATATTTTCGGAGCACAAGAGTCTAAAATACATCTTCACTCAGAGAGAGCTAAACATGAGGCAGAGGAGATGGTTAGAGCTGATCAAAGATTATGATATGGAGATTCAATACCATGAGGGTAAGGCTAATGTTGTTGCAGATGCACTTAGTAGGAAATCCTCTCACTGTTTGCAGACCATGCGTTCAGGAATCGTCTTCGAGAGGAG
This sequence comes from Beta vulgaris subsp. vulgaris, assembly GCF_026745355.1. NCBI lineage: Eukaryota > Viridiplantae > Streptophyta > Magnoliopsida > Caryophyllales > Amaranthaceae > Beta > Beta vulgaris. Next base: position 34,355,685 of record NC_079207.1, on the reverse strand, counting down.
TTTCAGAATCTTGATGTGGAGATAGTGCAATTGGGAGCTCATCTTAACTCTCTTATGATTTAGTCAACTTTATATGATGAGATCAAGAAAGCACAAATACATGATCAATTTTTAAAGGACAAGCAAGCTAATGAGCTTGTTAATTTGATGGTAGCGTGAGATTCAAGGGGAGATGGTGTGTTCCTAAGGTTCCTGAGTTGAAGGAAAAGATCTTAGAAGAAGCTCACTCAGCACAATATTCAGTTCATCCTCGAGGGGATAGATGTAAAGGATCCAAGCAGACTTTTTGGTGGCCTCATATGAAGACGGATGTTGCTAAGTATGTCTCGAGATGCTTGACTTGTCAAAAGGTCAAGAGTGAGCACAAGAGGCCTCAGGGGATGATTCAGCCTTTAGAGGTTCCTACATGGAAATGGGACTCGATCTCAATGGATTTCGTTTGTGGACTTCCGAGAACACCAAAGGGGAATAATATGATTTGGCTTATTGTTGACTGTCTTACCAAGTCTGCTCATTTCGTTCCCATGAAGGATACTTGGAAGCGGAACGATTGGCTACTGCTTACAGAGAGCACGTGATTAGACTTCATGGTGTTCGGAGTGATATTATTTCGGACAGGGATTGCAGATTCTTGTCTAACTTTTGGCAGAAGCTTCAGGAAGCTTTGGGGACTAAGTTGAAGATGAGTACAACTTTTCATCCTGCTACAGATGGTCAGACGTAGTGCACTATTCAAACATTGGAAGATATGTTGAGGGCTTGTGTCTTAGAGTTTCAGGGATCTTGGGAGGATAAGCTTGATTTGATTGAGTTCTAATATAATAGCAATTATCATTCTACCATTCAGATGGCACCATTTGAAGCTTTGTTGGTAGGCGTTGTCGTACTCCTTTATGTTGGAGTGATATTGGTGAGTTAGTTGCGATTGGTCCAGAGATGATTAAGGAGACTGTTGAGCAGGTCAAGCTCATCCAGCATCGTCGCCATGAGGAGTTTTAGCTGGGAGAGAATGTGTTGCTTAGATTTTCTTCTATGAAAGGAGTGATGAGATATGGTAAGAATGGCAAATTGAGCCCTAAGTTCATTGGCCCGTATGAGATATTGGAGAGAATAGAAGAGGTGGCTTATAGATTGGCGTTGCCGCCAGGCATTGATCGTGCACATAACGTGTTCCATGTTTCTCAGTTACGATGATACATTAGTGACCCTTCGCATGTGCTACAACCAGAGTCTCTCCAGTTAGATGATAACATGACTTATGAGGAGTTTCCAGTTCAGATCCTAGATCACAAAGTTCGTAAGACTCGCAAAGGTGAGACAAAGATCGTGAAGGTGATGTAGTCAAACCACAACTCGGAGGAGTCTACTTGGGAAGCTGAGTATGCGATGCGTCTTAAGTATCCCCATCTCTTCACCCAGGTAAATTTTTAGTTACGAGGACGTAACTCCCTTTTTAAGGGGGGTAGAATTCATAATAATTACGTACGTTAGTGTTGAAAGTTGTTATGGTAACATGTGATTGAAAAAAATTATGATAAAGCTTTGCTTTGATGTGTTTCACTCCCTACTTGTTATATTATAATGATTCCTATGATAAAGTTCGTGAGTTGTTTTCAGAAACAAGAGTATAAGTTTGATCATTTGAGTAATACTTAAAGTTTCGGGATGAAACTTATTTTAAGGGGGGTAGATTGTAACACCCTGTATTTTATAACCGTTTAGTAATTAGTTGCATTAATTTATTTTAGGAAAATAATTTCAGATGTCTTTTATTAAAAATATATTTCTTTTCCTAGCTTTAACTTTATCTTTGAAGTGGTCAAAAATAAACTCCTAAGTTTACTAGGTTAAGTTAGAACCCAATACCTAGTTGTTGGTATTATAAGGAAAGAGGAAATTAGAAAAAAAAAAGGAAAAGAAAGTAGGAGTTGTACTACTCCTAGTTCCCAAACACCAAAACCCACGTTTTCAATCCCTTTACTTTACCTTTCTTTTCTTTCTTCTTCAACCTTTTGCTCCAACCAAATACCTCCATTGAAGCTACAATTTTTATTATTTACCACCATCAAACATCAACTTTATCCATCCATCTTAATCATATCTTGATTTTGGGGGTATTTTTAAGAGGGAGAATCGAGTTTTGGCTTTACGGTTTCGGGTCGTGAATCAAATCAGATAGCATTTTTTTGGGGTTCCTTTTAGAGAGTAATTTCACCCTACTACTTTCCCCTGATCAAGTAAGTCATAGTCTTAAGTTTCAATTTCGTATTTGATTGATTATCTGAATTCGGGATTTTTTTTTTATAAATTAGTGTTCTTGAATAAATCCAATTGGGGGAAAATTTATAATGTGCGAATTTTACGTGAGTGGTTCTTATTTGATGTTTAACTTGATGTATCTAGCATATTTTCGAATTTAATTCATAGAATTATTAGTTTTGAGATTTTTGTTATGTTGGATTGTTGAGCAGAAAATTTGGAAGGTTATTGGTGTAATCATGTTAATTGGTGTTATTGTTTATTGTTGTTGGTGTTTAAATTAATTTAGATGTCATATTTTTGAGTTGGAGTATGCTTTCTCGTCCTTGATTATTCAAGTGTCATCATTGAATTGTTATAGTGATTAATGATACAAGGTTTTAGAGTAAAAATGTCGCAGTTTGTTATACAACCTGCAATTTTAAGAACAATATATCTTACTCACCTTATTAGTAGTTTGGTGGATAATCAACTATGGAGCATAGAACAGATATGAATTAGCACCATATAAGTGCCCTCATAAACTTCAACAATTATTAACTGGATATCAGAAGCGGATAGTACATCGAAGAATAGAAAGGACATAAAAATCCTGAATCCTAGGTGTACCTCTGAACAATGCAAATAAAATAATGAAATATCGCACAACCATATTCACTGCAATAAGCCACTAGCAGCTTATTTAACCAAAACAAAGACACGGATAAGAGTGTCACACATGCACACATAAGAAGCCAAGGCCAACTTCACACTTATTGTAGAAATTTGTGTATTCATGACATATACCAAGAGAATATTCAAAGAGATCAACATCAACATGAAGCTAACACAGATATTCACACCAATGTTCTACCATATTGAAACATTAAACCTGACAATGTAGTTATGGTTTTAGGATCATTCATTTCAATTCTCAGAATAAAGAAGTGTCGAGTCTTCATTTGTAGATTAGTTATGCAAGTTAACCATTCTAGTAGTAACATTATTGTTTTTGGGAATGGTTAAAGCTCTTTAGCTAAGTAATGCCATTTATAGGTGGATTATGCGAAGTATAGTCAAGGGACTTATACTATGTTATTATATTGTAGATTGCGGGTTCGTAGAGGAACCTTTTTGACTTGAGATTGAGATTTGTTAACTGTGGTTGCTGATAAGATAAGATTTCTTACTGTGCTTGTACAGATGAGTTCAGAAATTATTTTACATTTCTTAGAAATTTATTTTAACAAAGAGATTGTTTTATGAAGTTTATACTTTGAGATTTATATTGTTCTCGATATTTTTATTGAAAGAGTTGATATATGTTTATGAGCTTTATATTGGAAGGGGGAAGTTCCTCTATGATACCAAGTTGAGATTTTGAAAGGAGGAAGTTCCTCACCCTTACGAGGGTTTATAGAGTTTTATTGTGGGGTTGCCGGTAAGCGGTATTCTCCGAGTTTGGAAGTATGTTGAGTTAACAGTGTCTCAACAATATATTTTAGTAAGTTGGGAGTATGTTGATCAATACTCTTACTAATTGTCTATCTTCTTGATACGGTATCAAGTTAGGGGTATGCATACTAGGGACTTTGGTGTTTACCTTGTCTAGTGAGCCTAGCTAGCTCATTGGATTTTTATTACTTCCTACTCACAGATTACGAAAGGTTATATTTGAAAGTTCTACAGAATAGTTCAGAAAGAAAGAAAGAAAGATCGTATTTGAGGTTATTAGAAAGTTAATTATATATATATATAATCTGTACAACTTTTAAATGAATTTGTAAGATATTCCTATATATCTCACCCTAAAAATTAACAAACCTTCTTTAAGCATATATAAACATGTTTAAAATCATAATCTTAATCAATGTCATAGTATCTAACATGCTACTATGGTTTTCTAGTAATTAAAACCCTAAAAACCCATGCTTTAATGATTAAACTTCAATGTAACCATAATAACAAATCTGTATTTTTATTCTTATAATGTAAAAAATATATGAATCAAGATTACTTATTAAAATAGTAAATTAAAACTAATAATCACGATTAACATTAAAAGAAAGCATACAAATATAGTCTTTAATGGAATCTTGAGGAAGAAGAAAAGAAAACAACAAACGAAGAGGAGCACAAGAAAGCGTCGAGAAGAACAGTCCACGGACGCAGCACCCGTGGTGGTTGCTTGGTGGTTTCGAACTTTTTGTGACATTTCTTGTTGAACAAGAAACGTTACTTGAACAAGAAGAAAAGTTTTTGTGAGGAAAACGAAGGACGTGCGAAGAGAGAGAAAGTGAATGGCGTGTGAAAGAAGAGAGAGAAAAATAATCATGTGTGGCGTAAAATAATGGGTATTAGGATATTTATAAAGGCTTCCTTTTTGGGCTTAGGAAAAAGAGATAATGTTTAATGAAATTGATGATGAACAAGATAAATAATTTGGACTTTAATCATCATATGACTCATTTTTCCCTTTATCCTTTTAGGATTTTCGGGTTCCCCAATTCCATTAGACTTCTTTTCTAATATAAATTAGTCTTTAAAACATTTATCAAGACATGCTTACTTAAAATAGTTTCAACATTATTAAATTACTAAAATAATTTCATTTGACTTTTAAAATAGTCAACCTTTTTAAATAGTCAAATCATTTTAAAACTAACTTGTGTTTAAATATAAATATATAATTACTAAAATATATTTATAAAATCTTTTAAAATTATGGGGGATTACAATGAGGGCCCAAAACTCAAATCCATGAGGTTTGGTGAGATATTGTGCCTAATGAACCCAGTGGCATGATTGTCCAATCCCCATAGAATCGCTTTGATGAGTAAAGGGTATAGATTGTGATCTAATAGGTTTGGTAATGCCGAAACCATGTTGTGTAATTACCTAAAAGCATATGCTCTTTGGTTAATTTTGGCATTTTAATACAAGGATGGACAATGGGAACCCAAAATTCAGTCCAGGGGGTTTGGTGAGATATTGGGCCTAATTGATCCATCGACATGATTGTCCAACCCTCATAGGATGGCTTTCATGAGTAATGGGTGTGGATTGTGATTGGGTGGATTTGGTAATTTCAAAACCTTGTTTGCTAATTACCTAAAAGCATTTGATCTAGGGTTAATTTGGTATTTTTAGTACAAGGAGATACAATGGAGGTCCAAAACACAGGTCAATGGGGTTTGGTGAGATTTTGGGCCTAATGGACCTCGTGCCATGATTATTCAATCCCCATAGGATAACTTTGATGACAAATAATAAAGGATTGTGATTTAGAATATCCTCCACTTAGTGAGTTTGGTAATCCCCATAACATGTTTGCTAATTGCCTTAAAGCATTTGATTTTGGTTAATTTTGGGCTTTTTACAAGGAGGGAAAATGGGGGCCCAAAACATAACTTCATGGGGTTTGGTGAGGTATTCGGCCTAATGGACCCAATGACATGATTGTCCAATTCTCATAGGATGATTTTGATGAGTAATGGGTATGGATTGTGATTGAATAGGTTTTATAATGCGCAAACCATGTTTGGTAACTGCCTAAAAGCATATCATATTTGGTTAATTTAGGCTCGTTAGTACAAGGAGGGACAATGGGGCCCAAAACTCAGTTCGATGGGATTTGTTGAGGTTTTGGGCCTAATGGACCCAGTGACATGAATGTCCAATTCCCATAGGATGGCTTTGATGAATAACGGGCATGGATTATGATTGGATAGGTTTGGTAATGCCCAAACCATGTTTGGTTATTACCTAAAAGTATATCATCTAGGGTAACTTTAGGCTTTATAGTATATGGATGGACAATGGAGGCCCAAAACTCAAGTCCATGGGGTTGGGTGAGGTATTGGACCTAATGGACCTAGTGGCATGATTGTTTAATCCCCATAGGATGGCTTTGCTGAGTAATGGGTAAAGATTGTGATTGGGTAGGTTTGGTAATGCCTAGACCATGCATTATAACTACCTAAAAGCATGTGATCTAAGTTTAATTTGGGGTTTTTAATACAAAGATTGACAATGTGGACCGAAAACTCAAGTCCATGAGGTTTGGTGAGGTATTGGGCCTAATAGACCCAGTGACATGATTGTCCAATCCCCATAAGATGGTTTTGATGAGTATGGATTGTGACTGGATAGGTTTGGTAATGATCAAACCTTTTTTGGTAATTACTTAAAATAATTTTATCTAGCGTTAATTTGGGCTTTTTAGTAAAAGGAGGGACAGTGGGGACCCAAAACTCAAGTCCATGGGGTTTGGTGAGGTATTAGGCTTAATGGATCAAGTGACATGATTATCCAATCCCCGTAGGATGACTTTGATTAGTAATGGATATGGATTGTGACTGGACAGGTTTTTGTTAATGCCCAAACCTTGTTTGGTAATTACCTAAAAGTATATCATCGAGGGTAAATTTCAGCTTTTTAGTATAAGGATGGACAATGGGGCCTAAAACTTGAGTTAATGGGTTTGGTGAGGTATTGAGCCTAATGGACCTAGTGGCATGATTGCCCAATCCCCATTATATGGGTTTGATGAATGATGTGGAAGAATTGTCATTGGCTAGGTTTGATAATGCCCAAATTATGTTTTATAATTACCTAAAAGAATATAATATAGGGTTAATTTGGGCTATTTAGTACAAGGAGGGACATTGGGGGATCCAAAACTCATCAGGTCAATGGGGTTTGGTGAGGTAATTAATCTAATGGACCCAGTAGCATGATTGTCCAATCCCCATAGGATGGCTTTGAAAAGTTATGGATATGGATTGTGATTGGATAGGTTTAGTAATCCCCAAACCTTGTTTTGTAATTACATAAAAGCATATAATTTGGGGTTAATTTTGAGCTTTTTAGTACAAGAAGGGACAAAGGCGGTCAAAAACTCAATTCCATAGGGTTTGGTGAGGTATTGGGTCTAATGAACCCAGTGGCATGATTGTACAATCCACATAGGATGACTTTGTTGAGTAATGAGCAAGGATTGTGATTAGGTAGGTTTGGTAATGCCCAAACCATGTTTTATAATTACCTAAAAGAATATTATGTAGGGTTAAATTGGGGGATTTAGTACAAGGACGGACATTTGGGGAACCAAAACTCATCAGGTCAATGGGGTTTGGTGAGCTAATTACTTTATTGGACCTAGTAGCATGATTGTCCAATCCTCATAGGATGGCTTTGATGAGTTATGGGTATGGATTGTGATTGGATAGGTTTAGTAATGCCCAAACCTTATTTGGTAATTATCTAAAAACATATGATCTAGGGTTAATTTGAGCTTTTTAGTACAAGGAGGGACAAAGGGTGTCAAAAACTCAAGGCAATAGGGTTTGGTGAGATATTGGGTCTAATGGATCCAGTGGCATGATTGTCCAATCCCCATAGGATAGCATTAATGAGTAATTGGTAAGGATTATGATAAGGTAAGTTTGATAATGCCCAAACCTTGTGTTATAATTACCTAAAACAATATGATCTAGGGTTAATTGGGGTAATTTAGTACAAGGAGGGACATTGGGGGACCAAAACTCATCAGGTCAATGAGGTTTCGTGAGGTAATTACTCTAATGGACCCAATGGCATGATTGTCCAATTCCCATAGGATGGCTTTGATGAGGTCTGGGTATGGATTGTGATTGGATAGGTTTGGTAATGCCGAAACCATGTTTGGTAATTATCTAAAAGCATATCATCTTGGGTTAATTTGGGCTTTTTAGTAAAGGGAGGGACAATGGGGGCCCAAAACTCAGTTCAATGGAGTTCGGTGAGGATTTGGGCCTAATAGATCCAGTGGCATGATTGTCCATTCCCCATAGGATGGCTTTGATGAGTAATGGGTATGAATTGTTATTGGATAGGTTTGGTAATGCCTAAACCATCTTTGGCTATTATCTTTCATAATATTATCTGACATTAATTTGGGTTCTTAAGTACAAGAAGGGATAGTGGGGACCCCAAACTCAAGTCCATGGGTTCGTTGAGGTATTGGGCCTAATAGACCTAGTGACATGATTGTGTAATCCCCATAGAATGACTTTAATGAGTAAGGGGTATGGATTGTGATTGGATAGGTTTGGTAATGCCCAAATCTTATTTGGTAATTAACTAAAAGTATATCATATAGGGTTAAATTAGGCTTTATAGTATAAGGATGGACAATGGGGGCCCGAAACTCAAGTCGATCGGATTTGGTGAGATATTAGGCCTAATGGACTTAGTAGCATGATTGACTAATCCCCATAGGATGACTTTGATGTGTAAAGGTTATGGATTGTGATTGCATAGGTTTTGTAATGCCCAAACCATTTTTTGTAGTTACCTAAAAGCATATGCTCTGGGGTTAATTTTGTCATTTTAATAAAAGGATAGATTATGGGGACCCAAAACTCAGTCTAGGGGGTTTGGTGAGCTATTGGGCCTAATGGATCCAGCGGCATGATTGTTCAAACCTTTTAGGATGGCTTTTATGAGTAATGGGTACGTATGGATTGTGATTCGGTAGGTTTGGTAATGTCATAACCTTGTTAGCTAATTACCTAAAAGCATTTGATCTAGGGTTAATTTGTGGTTTTTAGTACAAGGAGAGACAATGGAGCCAAAAACACAAGTCAATGGGGTTTGGTGCGGTTTTCGGCCTAATCGACCCAACATGATTATTTTCCAATCCCCATAGGAGGACTTTGATGAGTAATGGGTATGGATTGTGATTGAATAGGTCTTGTAATGCCCAAATCATGTTTAGTAATTTCCTAAAAGCAAATATCTTGGGTTAATTTGAGATTTTTAGTACAACGAAGGACAGTGGGGCCCAAAACTCAGTTTAATGGGGTTTGTTGAGGTTTTGGGCCTAATGGACACAGTGACATGATTGTCTAATCTTCATAGGATGGCTTTGATGAGTAATGGGTATGGATTATGATTGGATAGGTTTGGTAATGCACAAACCCTGTTTGGTAATCACCTAACAGTATATCATCTAAGGTTAATTTAGGCTTTATAGTTGTAAAACCCTGTATTTTTATACCTGTTTAGTAATAAGTTGCATTAATTTATTTTAGTAAAATAATTTCAGATGTCTTTTATAAAAAATATATTTCATTTACTAGCTTTCACTTTGTCTTTCAAGTGGTCAAAAATAAACTCCTAAATTTACGAGGTTAAGTTAGAACACAATACCTAGTTGTTAGTATTATAAGGAGAGGAAATTAGAAAAAAAAAAAGGAAAAGAAAGTGGGAGTTGTACTGCTCCTAGTTCCCAAACACCAAAACCCACGTTTTTAATCCCTTAACTTTACCTTTCTTTTCTTTCTTCTTCAACCTCTCGCTCCAACCAAATACCTCTATTGAAGCTACAATTTTTATTATTTACCACCATCAAACATCAACTCTATCCATCCATCTTAATCATATCTTGATTTTGGGGGTATTTTTAAGAGGGAGAATCGAGTTTTGGCTTTGCGGTTTTCGGGTCGTGAATCAAATCAAAGAGCGTTTTTTTTGGGGTTCCTTTTAGAGAGTAATTTCACCCTATTACTTTCCCCTAATCAAGTAAGTCATAATATTAAGTTTTAATTTCGTATTTGATTGATTATCTGAATTCAGGATTTTTTTTTATAAATTAGTGTTCTTGAATAAATCCAATTGGGGGAAAATTTATAATGTGCGAATTTTACATGAGTGGTTCTTATTTGATGCTTAACTTGATGTATCTAGCATATTTTCGAATTTAATTCATAGAATTATTAGTTTTGAGATTTTTGTTATGTTGGATAGTGGAGCAGAAAATTTGGAAGGTTATTGGTGTAATCATGTTAATCGGTGTTATTGTTTATTGTTGTTGGTGTTTAAATTTATTTAGATGTCATATTTTTGAGTTGGAGTATGCTTTCTCATCCTTGATTATTCAAGTGTCATCATTGAATTATTAAAGTGATTAATGATACGAGGTTTTAGAGGAAAAATATTGTAGTATGTTATATAACCTGCAAGTTCAACAACAATATATCTTACTCACCTTATTAGTAGTTTGGTGGATAATCAACTATGGATCATAGAACAGATATCAATTAGCACCATATAAGTGCCCTCACAAACTTCAGCAATTATTAACCGGATATCAGAAGCGGATAGTACATTGCTAGTAGTAACATTAGTGTTTTTGGGAATGGTTAAAGCTCTTTAGCTAAGTAATGCCATTTATAGGTGGATTATGCGAAGTATAGTCAAGTGACTTAAACTATGTTATTATATTGTAGATTGCCGGTTCGTAGAGGAACCTTTTTGACTTGAGATTGAGATTTGTTAGCTGTGGTTGCTGATAAGATAAGATTTCTTACTGTGCTTGTACAGATGAGTTCAGAAATTATTTTACATTTCTTAGAAATTGATTTTAACAAAGAGATTGTTTTATGAAGTTTATACTTTGAGATTTATATTGTTCTCGATATTTTTATTGAAAGAGTTGAGATATGTTTATGAGCTTTATATTGGAAGGGGGAAGTTCCTCTATGATACAAAGTTGAGATTTTGAAAGGAGGAAGTTCCTCACCCTTACGAAGGTTTATAGAGTTTTATTGTGGGGTTGCCGGTAAGCGGTATTCTCCGAGTTTGGAAGTATGTTGAGTTAACAGTGTCTCAACAATATATTTTAGTAAGTTGGGAGTATGTTGATAAATACTCTTACTATTTGTCATCCTTCTTGGTACGGTATCAAGTTAGGGGTATGCATACTAGGGACTTTGGTGTTTACCTTGTCTAGTGAGCCTAGCTAGCTCATTGGATTTTTATTACTTCCTACTCACAGATTACGAAAGGTTATATTTGAAAGTTCTACAGAATAGTTCAGAAAGAAAGAAAGAAAGATCGTATTTGAGGTTATTAGAAAGTTATATATATATATATATATATATATATATATATATATATATATATTATATATATATATATATATATATATATATATATATATATATATATATATATATATATATATATAATCTGTACAACTTTTAAATGAATTTGTAAGATATTCCTATATATCTCACCCTAAAAATTAACAAACCTTCTTTAAGCATATATAAACATGTTTAAAATCATAATCTTAATCAATGTCATAGTATCTAACATGCTACTATGGTTTTCTAGTAATTAAAACCCTAAAAACCCATGCTTTAATGATTAAACTTCAATCTAACCATAATAACAAATCTGTATTTTTATTCTTATAATGTAAAAAATATATGAATCAAGATTACTTATTAAAATAGTAAATTAAAACTAATAATCACGATTAACATTAAAAGAAAGCATTCAAATATAGTCTTTAATGGAATCTTGAGGAAGAAGAAAAGAAAATAACAAACGAAGAGGAGCACAAGGAAGCGTCGAGAAGAACAGTCCACGGACGCAGCACCCGTGGTGGTTGCTTGGTGGTTTCGAACTTTTTGTGACATTTCTTGTTGAACAAGAAACGTTACTTGAACAAGAAGAAAAGTTTTTGTGAGGAAAACGAAGGACGTGCGAAGAGAGAGAAAATCGAGAGAGAGACAAAGTGAATGGCGTGTGAAAGAAGAGAGAGAAAAATAATCTTGTGTGGCGTAAAATAATGGGTATTAGGATATTTATAAAGGCTTCCTTTTTGGGCTTAGGAAAAAGAGATAATGTTTAATGAAATTGATGATGAACAAGATAAATAATTTGGACTTTAATCATCAATATGACTCATTTTTCCCTTTATCCTTTTAGGATTTTCGGGTTCCCCAATTCCACTAGACTTCTTTTCTAATATAAATTAGTATTTAAAACTTTTAGCAAGACATGCTTACGTAAAATAGTTTCAACTTTATTAAATTACTAAAATAATTTCATTTGACTTTTAAAATAGTCAACCTTTTTAAATAGTCAAATCATTTTAAAACTAACTTGTGTTTAAATATAAATATAAAATTACTAAAATATATTTATAAAATCTTTTAAAATTATGGGGATTACAATGAGGGCCCAAAACTCAAGTCCATGAGGTTTGGTGAGATATTGTGCCTAATGAACCCAGTGGCATGATTGTCCAATCCCCATAGAATCGCTTTGATGAGTAAAGGGTATAGATTGTGATCTAATAGGTTTGGTAATGCCGAAACCATGTTGTATAATTACCTAAAAGCACATGCTCTTTGGTTAGTTTTGGCATTTTAATACAAAGATGGACAATAGGAACCCAAAACTCAGTCTAGGGGGTTTGGTGAGATATTGGGCCTAATGAATCCATCGGCATGATTGTCCAACCCTCATAGGACGGCTTTCATGAGTAATGGGTGTGGATTGTGATTGGGTGGATTTGGTAATTTCAAAACCTTGTTTGCTAATTACCTAAAAGCATTTGATCTAGGGTTAATTTGGTATTTTTAGTACAAGGAGAGACAATGGGGGTCCAAAACACAGGTCAATGGGGTTTGGTGAGATTTTGGGCTTAATGGACCTCGTGCCATGATTATTCAATCCCCATAGGATAACTTTGATGACAAATGATAAAGGATTGTGCTTTAGAATATCCTCCACTTAGTGGGTTTGGTAATCCCCATAACATGTTTGCTAATTGCCTTAAAGCATTTGATTTTGTTTAATTTGGGCTTTTTACAAGGAGGGAAAATGGGGGCCCAAAACATAACTTCACGGGGTTTGGTGAGGTATTCGGCCTAATGGACCCAATGACATGATTGTCCAATTCTCATAGGATGATTTTGATGAGTAATGGGTATGGATTGTGATTGAATAGGTTTTATAATGCGCAAACCATGTTTGGTAACTGCCTAAAAGCATATCATCTTTGGTTAATTTAGGCTCTTTAGTACAAGGAGGGACAATGGGGCCCAAAACTCAGTTCGATGGGATTTGTTGAGGTTTTGGGCCTAATGGACCCAGTGACATGATTGTCCAATTCCCATAGGATGGCTTTGATGAATAACGGGTATGGATTATGATTGGATAGGTTTGGTAATGCCCAAACCATGTTTGGTTATTACCTAAAAGTATATCATCTAGGGTAACTTTAGGCTTTATAGTATATGGATGAACAATGGGGGCCCAAAACTCAAGTCCATGGGGTTGGGTGAGGTATTGGACCTAATGGACCTAGTGCCATGATTGTTTAATCCCCATAGGATGGCTTTGCTGAGTAATGGGTAAAGATTGTGATTGGGTAGGTTTGGTAATGCCTAGACCATGCATTATAACTACCTAAAAGCATGTGATCTAGGTTTAATTTGGGCTTTTTAATACAAAGATAGACAATGTGGACCGAAAACTCAAGTCCATGAGGTTTGGTGATGTATTGGGCCTAGTAGACACAGTGACGTGATTGTCCAATCCCCATAAGATGGTTTTGATGAGTATGGATTGCAACTGGATAGGTTTGGTAATGATCAAACTTTGTTTGGTAATTACTTAAAATAATTTTATCTAGCGTTAATTTGGGCTTTTTAATAAAAGGAGGGACAGTGGGGACCCAAAACTCAAGTCCATGTGGTTTGGTGAGGTATTAGGCTTAATGGATCCAGTGACAGGATTATCCAATCCCCGTAGGATGGCTTTGATTAGTAATGGATATGGATTGTGACTGGACAGGTTTTTGTTAATGCCCAACCTTGTTTGGTAATTACCTAAAAGTATATCATCGAGGGTAAATTTCAGCTTTTTAGTATAAGGATGGACCTAGTGGCATGATTGCCCAATCCCCATTATATGGGTTTGATGAATAATGGGTAAGGATTGTCATTGGCTAGGTTTGATAATGCCCAAATTATGTTTTATAATTACCTAAAAGAATATAATATAGGGTTAATTTGGGCTATTTAGTACAAGGAGGGACATTGGGGGATCCAAAACTCATCATGTCAATGGGGTTTGCTGAGGTAATTACTCTAATGGACCCAGTAGCATGATTGTCCAATCCCCATAGGATGGCTTTGAAAAGTTATGGATATGGATTGTGATTGGATAGGTTTAGTAATCCCCAAACCTTGTTTTGTAATTACATAAAAGCATATAATTTAGGGTTAATTATGAGCTTTTTAGTGCAAGAAGGGACAAAGGCGGTCCAAAACTCAAGTCCATAGGGTTTGGTGAGGTATTGGGTCTAATGAACCCAGTGGCATGATTGTACAATCCACATAGGATGACTTTGTTGAGTAATGAGCAAGGATTGTGATTAGGTAGGTTTGGTAATGCCCAAACCATGTTTTATAATTACCTAAAAGAATATTATTTAGGGTTAATTTGGGCGATTCAGTACAAGGACGGACATTTGGGGAGCCAAAACTCATCAGGTCAATGGGGTTTGGTGAGCTAATTACTTTAATGGACCTAGTAGCATGATTGTCCAATCCTCATAGGATGGCTTTGATGAGTTATGGATATGGATTGTTATTGGATAGGTTTAGTAATTTGAGCTTTTTAGTACAAGGAGGGACAAAGGGTGTCAAAAACTCAAGGCAATAGGGTTTGGTGAGATATTAGGTCTAATGGATCCAGTTGCATGATTGTCCAATCCCTATAGGATAGCGTTGATGAGTAATGGGTAAGGATTGTGATTGGGTAAGTTTGGTAATGCCCAGACCATGTGTTATAATTACCTAAAATAATATGATCTAAGGATAATTGGGGCAATTTAGTACAAGGAGGGACATTGGGGGACCAAAATTCATCAGGTCAATGGGGTTTCGTGAGGCAATTACTCTAATGGACCCAATGGCATGATTGTCCAATTCCCATAGGATGGCTTTGATGAGTTCTGGGTATGGATTGTGATTGGATAGGTTTGGTAATGCCGAAACCATGTTTGGTAATTATCTAAAAGCATATCATCTTGGATTAATTTGGGCTTTTTAATATAGGGAGGGATAATGGGGGCCCAAAACTCAGTTCAATGGAGTTCGGTGAGGATTTGGGCCTAGTAGACCCAGTGGCATGATTGTCCATTCCCCATAGGATGGCTTTGATGAGTAATGGGTATGGATTGTTATTTGATAGGTTTGGTAATGCCTAAACCATCTTTGGCTATTATCTTTCATAATATTATCTGACATTAATTTGGGTTTTTAAGTACATGAAGGGACAGTGGGGACCCCAAACTCAAGTCCATGGGTTCGGTGAGGTATTGGGCCTAATGGACCTAGTGACATAATTGTCTAATCCCCATAGAATGGCTTTAATGAGTAAGGGGTATGGATTGTGATTGGATAGGTTTGGTAATGCCCAAATCTTATTTGATAATTACCTAAAAGTATATCATATAGGGTTAAATTAGGCTTTATAGTATAAGGATGGACAATGGGGGCCCGAAACTCAAGTCGATCGGATTTGGTGAGATATTAGGCCTAATGGACTTAGTAGCAGGATTGACTAATCCCCATAGGATGGCTTTGATGTGTAAAGGGTATGGATTGTGATTGCATAGGTTTTGTAATACCCAAACCATTTTTTGTAATTACCTAAAAGCATATGCTCTGGGGATAATTTTGTCATTTTAAAAAAAGGATAGACAGTGGGGACCCAAAACTCAGTCTAGGGGGTTTGGTGAGCTATTGGGCCTAATGGATCCAGCGGCATGATTCTCCAATCCTCATAGGATGGCTTTAATGAGTAATGGTTACGTATGGATTTTGATTGGTTAGGTTTGGTAATGTCATAACCTTGTTAGCTAATTACCTAAAAGCATTTGATCTAGGGTTAATTTGTGGTTTTTAGTACAAGGAAAGACAATGGAGCCAAAAACACACGTGAATGGGGTTTGGTGAGGTTTTTGGCCTAATCGACCCAACATGATTATTTTCCAGTCCCCATAGGAGGACTTTGATGAGTAATGGGTATGGATTGTGATTGAATAGGTCTTGTAATGCCCAAATCATGTTTAGTAATTTCCTAAAAGCAAATATCTTGGGTTAATTTGGGATTTTTAGTACAACGAAGGGCAATGGGGCCCAAAACTCAGTTTAATGGGGTTTGTTGTGGTTTTGGGCCTAATGGACTCAGTGACATGATTGTCTAATCTTCATAGGATGGCTTTGATGAGTAATGGGTATGGATTGTGATTGGATAGGTTTGGTAATGCACAAACCATGTTTGGTAATCACCTAACAGTATATCTTCTAAGGCTAATTTAGGCTTTATAGTTGTAACACCCCGTATTTTTATACCTGTTTAGTAATTAGTTGCATTAATTTATTTTAGGAAAATAATTTCAGATGTCTTTTATAAAAAATATATTTCATTTACTAGCTTTCACTTTGTCTTTCAAGTGGTCAAAAATAAACTCCTAAATTTACTAGGTTAAGTTAGAACCCAATACCTAGTTGTTAGTATTATAAGGAGAGAGGAAATTAGAAAAAAAAAAGGAAAAGAAAGTAGGAGTTGTACTGCTCCTAGTTCCCAAACACCAAAACCCACGTTTTTAATCCCTTAACTTTACCTTTCTTTTCTTTCTTCTTCAACCTCTTGCTCCAACCAAATACCTCCATTGAAGCTACAATTTTTATTATTTACCACCATCAAACATCAACTCTATCCATCCATCTTAATCATATCTTAATTTTGGGGGTATTTTTAAGAGGGAGAATCGAGTTTTGGCTTTGCGGTTTCGGGTCGTGAATCAAATCAAAGAGCGTTTTTTTTGGGGTTCCTTTTAGAGAGTAATTTCACCCTATTACTTTCCCCTAATCAAGTAAGTTATAGTATTAAGTTTTAATTTCGTATTTGATTGATTATCTGAATTTGGGATTTTTTTATAAATTAGTGTTCTTGAATAAATCCAATTGGGGGAAAATTTATAATGTGCGAATTTTACATTAGTAGTTCTTATTTGATGCTTAACTTGATGTATCTAGCATATTTTCGAATTTATTTCATTGAATTATTAGTTTTGAGATTTTTGTTATGTTGGATAGTGGAGCAGAAAATTTGGAAGGTTATTGGTGTAATCATGTTAATTGGTGTTGTTGTTTATTGTTGTTGGTGTTTAAATTTATTTAGATGTCATATATTTTGTGTTGGAGTATGCTTTCTCATCCTTGATTATTCAAGTGTCATCATTGAATTATTAAAGTTATTAATGATACGAGGTTTTAGAGGAAAAATATTGTAGTATGTTATATAACCTGCAAGTTTAACAACAATATATCTTACTCACCTTATTAGTAGTTTGGTGGATAACCAACTAGGCATCATAGTACAGATATCCATTAGCACCATATAAGTGCCCTCACAAACTTCAGCAATTATTAACCGGATATTAGAAGCGGATAGTACATTGAAGAATAGAAAGGAAATAAAAATCATGAATCCTAGGTGTGCCTCTAACCAATGCAAAATAATGAAATATTGCACAACCATATTCACTGCAATAAGCCACTAGTAGCTTATTCAACCAAAACAAAGACACGGATAAGAGTGTCACGCATGCAAACATACGAAGCCAAGGCCAACTTCACACTTATGGTAGAAATTTGTGTATTCATGACATATACCAAGAAAATATTCAAAGAGATCAACATCAACATGAAGCTAACACAGAGATTCACACCAATGTTCTACCATATTGAAACATTAAACCTGACAATGTAGTTATGGTTTTAGGATCATTCATTTCAATTCTCAAAATAAATAAGTTTTGAGTCTGTATTTGTAGATTAGTTATGCAAGTTTACCATGCTAGTAGTAACGTTATTGTTTTTGGGAATGGTTAAAGCTCTTGAGCTAAGTAATGCCATTTATAGGTGGATTATGTGAACTATAGTCAAGTGACTTATACTATGTTATTATATTATAGATTGCGGGTTCGTAAAGGAACCTTTTTGACTTGAGATTGAGATTTGGTAACTGTGGTTGCTGATAAGGTAAGATTTCTTACTGTGCTTGTACGGATGAGTTCAGAAATTATTTTACATTTCTTAGAAATTTATTTTAACAAAGAGATTGTTTTTGAAAGTTTATACTTTGAGATTTAAATTGTTCTCGATATTTTTATTGAAAGAGTTGAGATATGTTTACGAGATTCATATTGGAAGGGGGAAGTTCCTCTATGATACCAAGTTGAGAGTTTGAAAGGAGGAAGTTCCACACCCTTACGAGGGTTTATAGAGTTTTATTGTAGGGTTGCCGGTAAGCGGTATTCTCCGAGTTTGGAAGTATGTTGAGTTAACGGTGTCTCAACAATATATTTTAGTAAGTTGGGAGTATGGTTATCAATACTCTTACCATTTGTCTTCCTTCTTGGTAGGTTATCAAGTTAGGGGTATGCATACTAGGGAATTTGGTGTTTACCTTGTCTAGTGAGCCTAGCTAGCTCATTGGATTTTTACTACTTCCTACTCACAGATTACGAAAGGTTATAATTGAAAGTTTTACAGAATAGTTTAGAAATAAACAAAGATCGTATTTGAGGTTATTAGAAAGTTAATTATATATATATATATATATATATATATATATATATATAATATATAATATATATATATATAATATATATATATATATATCACACTTTTAAATGAATTTGTAAGATATTCCTATATATCTTACCTGCACATTAATAGTTTTGTTTTATTCAGTTTAAATCTTGCTCAGCTTTGGTGATATTACAGTGTTTAATGTGCAGGGACTTGAAGATAGTTAGCTCCAGTTGGGTTAAAGAGTGCTTGGATCCTTTTGATTTAATAGGACTTTAAAAAGACTTCCGCTGTTATTTATTTGACTATAAGATTTATGTTCTGGTTTGTAATAATTATTTTACATTCTATTTAGTTGGTCTGTAATAATTAGTTAAAACTTATTGGTTATTGTTTTAGTTAGAACCATTAGCCTTGCGGTTATTATTAATAATTATCGCGGTGTAGCACCTTTGGATTTCCGAGTTTATTTATATTAAGTTGATTGTAGAATTATTGAAAATTCAGGGTTGTTATAGTTAATTATCAGAGCATTAGGTTACTAAGATTCCTTAAGACGACTTTAAACAAGAATAGGTAAATAAACTTATTAAATTGAAAAGCCGTTGTGAGGAAGTGATATGGGAAGCAAGGAATTATACTTTATGAGCTGATGATATATACTTCTCTTTTCATGTTCTTGCTTGATTATTTATATTTATTTTCTTTTCCTTCTTTTTTAAGAATTATTTGGTAAGGGTGAATCATTTTTGGTTTATCTTTGTTTTTTGTGCTTTTAAGATGATGCGTAGACACGCGCGTGCCAGAAACTCAAGCTCGAATCGTATGATGCGCGATAGCTCAATCCACTCGAGCCTTAACGATGCTATGGAGAAACTTGCTGAGGCTCAAGCTGCTGCTCTTAATACTCCTGTTACTCCTGCGCTGGCAATGTAGTTCAAAAACTGCTGTGATTTTAAAGCAATTGACCAGAAGAAACCTTCTTCTTTTGATGGTAAGAGGTGACCCTACCAAGATGGAGAACTGGATTAGAGAATTTGACAAAATTTTTACCACTCTCCAAGTCCCTAATGAGATGAGGGTTGATGCTGCTGCCTATTATCTGGTTGAGGATGCTGATATTTGGTGGACTCACACAAGTTTGATCTGACTACTAAGGTGACTGTGGATGAGGAAGGAGAAGAGCTCATGGAAGAGAGAGAGTTTGGTTGGACTGAGTTCAAGAAGGCGATTCGTGATGAGTTCTTTCCAGCCCATATGAGGAAGAGAAAGAGGGCAGAGTTTAATGATCTCGTGCAGGGAGATATGTTAGTTCATGAGTTCTACGTGAAATTTCAGGAGTTGGCTCGTTTCGCTAAGGGGTTAGTTATTGATGAGCAGGAGAGAGCGGTGAAATTCGAGGAGAATTAGACCCCGATCTTCATTCTAGGATGGGAGCTGGTGAGTATACTACAGTGAAGGAGGTGTACACTCATGCTTGTAATGCTGAGAGGATTGAGGAAAAGAGACTAGCTACAAAAAAGTTGAAATCCACTCCAGCAGGGTCTACTCAGGCGAAAGAAAAGGTGTGATACATCCGGTTCTACTAGTTACAACAAAGGTAGAGGGGGTTTCAATAAAAATCGAAACTTTGGGAACCGTGATTCTGGTGGTAACTATAACAAGGGAGGTTCCAGTCAGCAGTATTCAAAGGACAACCAGAACTCCACTCCTTCCCGTAGCCAGCCCCAAGGTCAAGGACTAATCGGATTTTCAATTGCAAACGTTGTAGTGAGAACCACCCTGGCAAGGATTGTGATGGTAATTTGGTGGAGTGTAATCACTGTGGGAGGAAAGGGCATCGTGCTTATGAATGTTTAGTAATCCTAGATCGAGGAACTTCAAGCCTGAGATGAGTTCGAGGAATGGGGCACAAAAAGACCAAATGGTAACAAGTTCCTGCTCTTTCTACACCACGGAATGCTGCACCTAATCGCAATGAACAAACTGCAAATGCTACTCAGGGACATAGAGGTGATGTGAGGGGGAACACTGGCAGGTTCATGTGATGAACCAGACTGAGGCAAACACAAGGGCAACGTGGTCACTGGTATTTTTCTATTCATTCGATGTCCGTTTATGTGCTATTTGATTCTGGTGCTTCTCATTCTTTGTGTGAACTCTTGTGAAAAAGTTAGGGTTAGAGAACTCTAGGATTGTGATGTAGACATCTCTATTCCTTCTGGTGTGATCATAACTTGTAATAATTTATCCAGATGTCCCTATTATGTGTGGTAGTACCACCCTAGTAGCTGATTTGATAGCTTTTCCTTTGCATGATTTTGATGTAATTCTAGGGATGGATTGGCTTAGTAGGCATAAAGCCAAGATAGATTGTGAGAAACAAAAGGTGTCTTTATAGTTGGTCCTAGTGGAGTCCATGAGTTTTATAGAGGGTCTTCTTTGAAAATCATTTCTGCTTTGACTCTAAAATCCTATTTGAGGAAGGGTTGTCCTATGTACTTGTGCCATGTTCACGACACTAGTAAGGAAGAGCCACGTGTTGAAGATGTTCGTATTGCTAATGAGTTTGTAGATGTTTTTCCTGATGATATTCCGGCATGCCTCCGAGACGTGATGTTGAGTTCAGTGTTGACTTGATGCCTGGAACTGGACCTATTTCTAAGCCTCCTTATAGAATGGCGCCTGCTGAAATGAAAGAACTTAAGGCTCAATTAGAAGATTGCTTGATAAGGGCTACATTCGGCCTAGTGTATCCCCATGGGGTGCACCTGTTTTGTTTGTGAAGAAGAAAGATGGGAGTCTTCGTCTATGCATTATTATGAGAGCTCAACAATGTTACAGTGAAAAACAAGACCCCTTGCCAAGAATAGATGATTTGTTTGATCAGTTGGTGGGAGCTGGAGTTTTTCGAAGTTTATCTGAGATCTGGATACCATCAACTTCGTATTGCAGAGAATGATATTCCTAAGACAGCTTTCAGAACTCGCTATGGGCACTATGAGTTTACTGTTATGCCCTTTGGGTTGACTAATGCTCCAGCAGTGTTCATGGACTTGATGAATCGAGTCTTCAGGCCGTACCTGGATAAGTTTGTGGTGGTGTTCATAGATGATATACTGATTTATTCAAAGGATGCTAGTGAGCATGAAGAGCATCTTCGCACTGTTCTGCAGGTCTTGAGGGAGAATAAGTTGTATGCTAAGTTCTCCAAGTGCGAATTCTGGCTGGAGAAAGTTGCTTTTTGGTCATATCATTTCTAGGGAGGGTGTCTCAGTTGATCCATCAAAGATCCAAGCTGTTTCAGAATGGCCTACTCCAAAGAGTGTGACTGAGATTCGCAGTTTCCTTGGCTTGGCAGGTTATTATAGGAGGTTTGTGAAGGACTTCTCGAAAATAGCTCGGTCGTTGACTGCATTGATGAGGAAGGATACTAGGTATCGTTGGGATGATGATTTGAGAAGGCATTCCAGATTTTGAAGGAGCGTCTCACCACAGCTCCTGTGTTGACCTTACCTGATGGTAACCTTGAGTACGAAGTGTTCACAGATGCTTCGAAGAATGGCTTGGTTGTGTGCTTATGCAGGATAAAAAGGTTGTTGCTTACGCTTCTAGGCAACTGAAGAACCATGAGTTGAATTATCCGACGCATGATCTAGAATTGGCAGCTGTTGTTTTTGCACTTAAGATCTGGCGTCATTATCGCTTGGACATCATTCAAGATATTTTCAGACACAAGAGTCTGAAATACATCTTCACTCAGAGAGAGCTAACATGAGGCAGAGGAGATGGTTAGAGCTGATCAAGGATTATGATATGGAGATTCAATACCATGAGGGTAAGGCTAATGTTGTTGCAGATGCACTTAGTAGGAAATCCTCTCACTGTTTGCAGACCATGCGTTCAGGAATCGTCTTCGAGAGGAGTTTCAGAATCTTGATGTGGAGATAGTGCAATTGGGAGCTCACTTAACTCTCTTATGATTCAGTCCACTTTGTATGATGAGATCAAGAAAGCCAAGATACATGATCAATTTTTAAAGGACAAGCAAGCTAATGAGCTTGTTAATTTGATGGTAGCGTGAGATTCAAGGGGAGATGGTGTGTTCCTAATGTTCCTGAGTTGAAGGAAAAGATCTTAGAAGAAGCTCATTCAGCACAATATTCAGTTCATCCTGGAGGGGATAAGATGTACAAGGATCTTAAGCAGACTTTTGGTGGCCACATAGAAGACGGATGTTGCTAAGTATGTCTCGAGATGCTTGACTTGTCAGAAGGTCAAGAGTGAGCACAAGAGGCCTCAGGGGATGATTCAGCCTTTAGAGGTTCCTACATGGAAATGGGACTCGATCTCCATGGATTTCGTTTGTGGACTTCCGAGGACACCAAAGGGGAATAATATGATTTGGGTTATTGTGGATCGTCTTACCAAGTCTGCTCATTTCGTTCCCATGAAGGATACTTGGAAGCATGAACGATTGGCTACTGCTTACAGAGAGCACGTGATCAGACTTCATGGTGTTCGGAGTGATATTGTTTCGGATAGGGATCGCAGATTCTTGTCTAACTTTTGGCAGAAGCTTCAGAAGCTTTGGGGACTAAGTTGAAGATGAGTACAACTTTTCATCCTGCTACAGATGGTCAGACGGAGCTGCACTATTCAAACATTGGAAGATATGTTGAGGCTTGTGCTTAGAGTTTCAGGGATCTTGGAGGATAAGCTTGATTTGATTGAGTTCTCATATAATAAGCATTATCATTCTACCATTCAGATGGCACCATTTGAAGCTTTGTATGGTAGGCGTTGTCGTACTCCTTTATGTTGGAGTGATATTGGTGAGTTAGTTGTGATTGGTCCAGAGATGATTAAGGAGACTGTTGAGCAGGTCAAGCTCATCCAGCAATGAAGGCGGCACAAGATAGACAGAAGAGCTATGGTGATAAGCATCGTCGCCATGAGGAGTTTTAGCTGGGAGAGAATGTGTTGCTTAGATTTTTTCCTATGAAAGGAGTGATGAGATTTGGTAAGAAGGGCAAGTTGAGCCCTAAGTTCATTGGCCCGTATGAGATTTGGAGAGAATAGGAGAGGTGGCTTATAGATTGGCATTGCCGCCAGGCTTGATCGTGCGCATAACGTGTTCCATGTTTCTCAG
Source organism: Beta vulgaris subsp. vulgaris (assembly GCF_026745355.1). Taxonomy (NCBI): domain Eukaryota; kingdom Viridiplantae; phylum Streptophyta; class Magnoliopsida; order Caryophyllales; family Amaranthaceae; genus Beta; species Beta vulgaris. Next base: position 34,331,841 of record NC_079207.1, on the reverse strand, counting down.
TTGCGGCGATACATTGTGACCCTTCACATGTGCTACACCAGAGTCTCTCCAGTTAGATGATAACATGACTTATGAGGAGTTTCCAGTTCAGATTCTAGATCACAAAGTTCGTAAGACTCACAAAGGTGAGACAAAGATCGTGAAGGTGATGTGGTCAAACCACAACTCGGAGGAGTCTACTTGGGAAGCTGAGGATGTGATGCGTCTTAAGTATCCCTATCTCTTCACCCAAGTAAATTTTAGTTACGAGGACGTAACTCCCTTTTTAAGGGGGGTAGAATTCATAATAATTACGTGCGTTAGTGTTGAAAGTTGTTATAGTAACTGAAGGATTTATGTCCTCGACTTAAATGCAATTACTAATATATAATGGATCGTATTATAGAGATAATAAGTTCGTTATATTGGGTCATCCATACGTCTTGCTAGAGAAAGCTATAGAACTTCGGATTAGTAAATAAATAAACCCGAAGCCCAATGTAACGGATCCTACAAGGTCACACATTAAACTTGGATCAACAAAAGAAACCTAGAGCCCAAGAGGGCCCTAGGGTGGCCGGCCAAGAGAGGGGAAAAGGAGAGAATTCTGACCTAAATATATCTATATATATTGGGTTAGGCAGAAAAGAAAATACATCAGTTGTCTCGTATAATTTTCTCTCTCCTATTCTCTCTCTTCCAAAGTCACGTGATACTCCATAAACAAAGAAGAAGTTTTCTTCCTTTCCAACTAGCATTGGTGGAGTGTTGATCTAGGTTGGTGGACTAAGTAGAGGAATCACATCTGAGATTCTCAATCCGGGTTATTCAAGCTTTGTGGAAATCACGCTACAAAGGTTATTTCTAAACTTGTATGTGATCCTTAATTGAATATGCATGTGATCCTGATTTAAGTGCTTATGAATTTGATTCATGAAATTCCGCTTTATAGTACTTATAGATTCCTACAGTGGTATCAGTTTTAGCCTCTTGCATATACATTTTTGGTCATAAAGTTTAGTTTATGTATGATTAATTTTAATTTGATTAAGGGTAGGAATTAAATTATGGATTGAATAACTAATTGAAATTGATTAAAAAGAGTTTTAATAACTTTTCTCAATCTATATTAGCCGAAAATTCACCCTAAAAACCCTATATTCGAAATTTTAAAATCTGATTTTAAATACCTAAATTTCAAAAAATAAATTCATGTCATTAATCTAATTTTCATGTTTAAAATCGTTTATGTATGAAGATAAGTTCATATAAAAGGTGTTTTGTATGAATTAGTGATTAATTATATGAATAATCTGAAAATTAATTAAAATAGAGATTTTAAATCTAATTTTATGTATTAAGCATAAAGAGTTATGTTTAATTTAATCAAGATCACCTAATTAAATTTACAAAAGGTTGTATTTTTAATATCCTTCAAGAAAAGAAAAGAAAAAGATTTGAAAAACAGAAAATTGAAGGAAGAAAGAACAGGAGCAGTGGCTGCTCCGGTGTCTGTGGTCTGCCGGCGAGATCTCGGGGAAGGGGACGCGAGGCTGGCCACCAGCAGTCGCGTCGGATAGGGGTCGTGGCGGCAGCACGACGCACGTTTGACGTGCGAAGCAGTGCTGCTCGCTGCAGTTGCTGGATGCCGGCGTCTGGGTCGGTTCGCGAAAGAACGGCGAGTCGCCGGTGAGGTGGCCTGAAGGTCGCCAGTGAGGCTGCCTGAAGGTCGCCGGTAGTCGCTGGGTGTTGCGTCGTTTGGCTAATAACGTGAACTAAGTTCACCGTTCTTCATTTAAAAATAAAATAAAAAAAAATATATTTTTTTGATTAAGAAAACGTGCCTAAACATCAGGCAGCAGCAGCAGATTTTTTTTTATTTTTTTTATTGGAAGTTTATTTTGAAAACAGAATTTTGAGAAAGATAAGTAATTTCAATTATGTTAATTATTGACTTGGTCATAAATTTCAATCCATAATTGATTTTTTAATCTAATTAAAATTAATTAGGCTAGTTTTAAGGGATAGAATTTTAGGTGATTAGATATTACTTAAAATTTTATCTTCTTGCTTTAATTAAGAATATTTGATATTTTAATTGATTGGCAAGATATATATGATATTATTATGTGGCTTTTATATTATGATATATTTGCTATGTATGACTAGTATGGCCCAAATTAAGATAGAAAATACGATCTGCGTATCGTTATGTATTCTTGTAATTTTAAATACGATCTGCGTATCGTTAAGTATTTTTGTAATTTATTTAATTTAGTTATTATTTAAATTATTTTTGATACTTATGTAATCCAAAGAAAGCCCCATCAAGAGAAGGCCCATGGAAAAGTGGATGGAGATCCATGAAGAGTCCAAGAAGGAGCCGTTGATGCTTAGTTCTTAGGATTAGGGGCCATACTAGATCATTTTATTTTCGCATTTTATTATTTTAAAATGCTTATAAGTTTATTGTATGTTGTTTATTGATGCGCTAGAGTTCACTAATTCATAACAACATAATAAACTTAGGCCCCGTAAATATTAAGGTTTGCTTTTCCAAACATAAAGTACTTATAAAACCCTTAATTAATAGTAATAGGTCATGCCTCCGCAGGTGTTATCATTAATTTTGGGATATAAGGTAAAATTGCGAATTTTACAACTTAGTTTGGTTGTCCTTAACAAAATTATCAAAAGCGTTTTGAATTTTGAAGCAAGAGATAGTTAAACATGCGATGTTTATCCATCTAAACAAGAGTTATAAATGTTATAATTAGTAAAAGAGTTTACTTACCTTGATAATGTAACGTTAAGATAAGGCCTCTCTGCTTAGTGTTACATGTTGATAGGATCTTGTAAAACACTTATTCATAGGGGACTTTAATTTTGAATAGGTGGTCAACCTAGAAACCTTTTACATGTTTTAGGTTGCTTTATAAACATAAAATTGAACTTTGCCTTATTTTTCTGTCTGTAGATATCATGTCTAATAACAACAACAACAACTTTGGTTTCAACATTCGTCCTTTTCTGGAAAAGGACAGACTGAATGGTGAAAATTTCCTTAATTGGGAAAGGACCTTAAGACTCGTTCTGAGGTTTGAGGGTCGAGAGGACGTCTTAGATACCCCGCTTCCTGTAATAACTGATGAATCAACTGACGCTGAAAAACGTCGTGCAAAACAGGCTAGTGATAAGTCTATACCAATCACTTGTTTGATGGTAGCAGCCATGGAGCCGAACCTCCAAAAGAGGTTCGAAACCAAGGATGCCTACACGATCATGCAAGAGCTGCGGGCCATGTTTAAAACTCAGGCCCGAGTTGAGCGGTATGAGACTAACAGGGAGATCCTTGAATGTCACTTGAAGCCGGGTCAAGCTGTTGGCCCCCATGTGTTCGAAATGATGGGTCTTTTCGAAAACATGGAAAGACTTGGGTTCCCTTATAGGCTCGAGTTGGCTACTGACATCATTCTCCACTCACTACCTGAAAGTTTTAATCAGTTCAGAATGACCTACAATATGAATGAGTCTGAAAAGACTTTGCAAGAGCTGCATGGATTGTTGGTCAATGCTGAAAGGAACATCCCTAAGGTTGAACCAAAGAAAGAGGTTCTGTTGGTTCAAAAGGGAAAGGGTTTCAAAAAGAAATGGGCAGGAAAGAAGGACAAAGGCAAGCAAGTTGCCACTGTCGCTGAAAAACCTAAGCCAACCGCCAAGCCCAAGGTTGCTGCGGAAAGCAAGTGCTTCCACTGTCACAAGATTGGACACTGGAAGAGGAACTGCCCGATATACTTGGAGGAAATAAAGAAGTCTGGGGCTTCTACTTCAGGTATATATGTTATAGAAATCAATTTGACTTCTACTTCTTTATGGGTATTTGATACCGGTTGTGGTTCTCACATAGTTAATGATGTGCAGGGACTAAAAAGAAGTAGGAAGGTGGCAAAAGGCGAGGTAGAGCTACGCGTTGGAAATGGAGCACGAGTTGCTGCACTTGCCGTCGGGAGCTATAGTCTACACTTGCCATCTGGGCTTATTTTAGAATTAAATAATTGTTATTTCGTTCCTACAATAACTAAGAACATAATTTCGGTTTCAGTTTTGGATTCTGAAGGTTTTTGCTTTGAAATAAAGAACAAATGTTGTTCCATTTCTTACAATAATATGTTCTATGCCAGAGCTAATTTGATAAATGGTTTATATGTGCTTGATAAATCATTACAAGTCTATAACATAAATAGCAAGAAAAAGAAATCAAATGATTCTAACCTAACCTATATTTGGCATTGCCGAATGGGTCATATAAACCAAAAGCGCATTCACAAGTTACAAAAGGACGGTATAATTCCATCATTTGAATGATATGTGAATCATGCTTAATGGGTAAGATGACAAAATCACCATTTACTGGAAAAGGTGAAAGGGCCAGCGATCTTTTAGGACTCATACATACAGATGTATGTGGTCCTATGAGCACAAAGGCAAGGGGAGGGTTTAATTACTTCATCACCTTCACTGATGATTTGAGTAGATATGGCTATATTTACTTGATGAAACATAAGTCGGAATCTTTTGATAGATTCAAAGAGTTCCAAAATGAAGTACAGAATCAACTTGGTAAGACAATAAAAGCACTACGATCCGATCGTGGTGGTGAATATTTGAGCCAAGAGTTTGATGATCATCTAAATGATTGTGGAATTCTTTCACAATTAACTCCAGAAGGAACACCACAGTTAAATGGTGTATCTGAAAGGAGGAATCGAACATTACTAGATATGGTTGGATCTATGATGAGTCTTGCTGATCTACCGATTTCTTTTTGGGGATACGCTCTCGAAACTGCTGCACACACACTAAATAGGCCCGTCAAAGGCTGTAGAAAAGACTCCATATGAGTTATGGAATGGAAAACCTCCAAACTTGTCTTTTCTTAAAATCTGGGGATGCGAGGTCTATGTAAAGCGGTTACTATCAGACAAACTCGCACCCAAGTCAGATAAATGTCTCTTTGTGGGGTATCCAAAAGAGACAAGGGGTTATTACTTCTATAACCGTCAAGAGAACAAAGTGTTTGTTGCTCGTGATGGTGTCTTTCTTGAAAAGGAATTTGTTTCTAGAAAGACAAGTGGGAGTAAAATAACACTCGAAGAAATTCGAGATGAGCAACAACTGGACGTGGCTCACACCATGTCAGAGACGGCCCAACAAGACGAAAGTCATGTTGAGGAGATAACGTATTCAACGCATGAACCTCCTACCGTCCCATTCGAAGTTGAATCAAGCGAAAATCTTCAAACTGTTGAAGAGAACGTTTCTCTTGATGCTCAGACCCCGCGTAGGTCTAGTAGACCAAGGATTCCAAACAAAAGGTTGGTTGATTTCCTAATGACTGAGAATTCTGAAATTATGATTTTGGAAAATTCAGAACCTACTACCTACAAAAAGCTTTGACGAGCCCAGACTCTGAGAAATGGCTTGAGGCCATGAAATCCGAGTTAGACTCCATGTCTGAGAATAAAGTTTGGACACTAGTTGACTTGCCTGCTGGGGTTAACCCTATTGGATGCAAGTGGGTGTTCAAATTGAAAACAGACAAAGATGGAAATGTCTATGTCTACAAAGCAAGACTGGTTGCAAAAGGATTCAGACAAGTTCATGGTATAGACTATGATGAGACCTTTTCTCCAGTAGCAATGCTTAAATCAATTCGGATACTTTTAGCGATTGCTGCATTTTCGATTACGAAATTTGGCAGATGGATGTCAAAACCGCATTCTTGAATGGGTTCTTGAATGAGGATGTGTACATGACACAACCTGAAGGTTTTGAAGATCCAGAAAATCCTAAAAGGGTTTGCAAGCTTCAGAGATCCATTTATGGATTGAAGCAGGCATCTCGGAGCTGGAATCTTCGGTTTGATGAGGCAATCAAACATTTGGTTTCATCAAAAGCGAAGAAGAGTCTTGTGTTTACAAGAAGTTTAGTGGGAGCAGCTTAGTCTTCTTGGTTCTGTATGTAGATGACATACTAATCATGGGAAACGACATACCAATGCTTGAGTCAGTCAAGGAATGGTTAAAAAGTTGTTTCTCTATGAAGGACCTTGGAGAAGCTGAGTACATACTGGGAAGTCAGATAGGTCTCGAAGGATGATTGGGCTAAGTCAAGAAACTTAAATTGATAAGGTTCTTACAAGGTTCAACGTGGAAAACTCGAAGAGAGGTTTGTTCCCATGTCACATGGCATATCGCTTAGCAAGAGTCAGTGCCCGACTGAGCCTGATGAGTTAAAGCGAATGAGTAGCATTCCTTATGCTTCGGCTATAGGGTCTATCATGTATGCCATGATAAGTACTCGACCTGATGTTGCATATGCCTTGAGCATGTGAGCAGGTTCCAAGCAAATCCAGGAGAAGCACACTGGACTGCAGCTAAGAGCATCCTTAAGTACTTGGAGGACTAAAGGCATGTTCTTGTATATGGGGGACAAAGTGAGTTGGTTGTTGAAGGTTACACGGATGCAAGCTTCCAAACCGACAAGATGACTACCGCTCTCAGTCAGGGTATGTCTTTCGTCTGAATGGAGGAGCAGTGAGCTGGAAGAGCTCAAAGCAAAGCACTGTAGCAGACTCTACGACAGAATCAGAATATTTAGCAGCAGTTGAAGCAGCTAAGGAAGCAGTTTGGATAAAGAAATTCTTGACAGAGCTGGATATCGTACCTAGTGTTCTGGAAGGAATTGAGTTGTTTTGTGACAACAATGGTGCTATTGCGCAAGCAAAAGAGCCAAGGTCACATAACAATCCAAATGTGATGAGGAAGTATCACCTCATTCGAGAGATAGTTGACAGGAAGGATGTCAGAATCTGCAAAGTTCATACGGATGAGAACGTGGCTGATCCGCTAACTAAACCGCTACCTCAACCCAAGCATGAGTGTCACGCTAGGGCTATAGGCTTGAAGCAAATGTTAGAGTGGCTTTAGATTGTACTGGTTTAGAGAAACTTATTCAATGTAAAGACATGGTTTTGCTATTTATGTTTATGAAATAAATTTTGTCTTATTTAATTTTGGTTTGGTATTAAATAAAATGTCCAAAATATATCTTGAATTCTATGGTTTTGTCAAATATGTGATTTGATGAATGAAACACCATAAGTGAAAGAATTCATAGAATATTAAAGTTCCTAATCTAAGTCATTAAACTGGACATAAATGACTTATTAAAGGGATTAGCATATAAGATTGATTGATAGCGCCGTTTCATGGGCTATGGAAACATAGAGATGTTTAATCAATCATATGGATATGTTAGTTGATACATAGTCGAACTTGACCTACTTAGAAGTTTTATAACTTCGAAATTATATTAGTAGATTCCTGAGACATGAGTAGAACATTACTTAGCCCAATGATTAGTATAGCTTTGATACTGTCAAACGTCATGCCGTAAAAGGGGACTATAAAGGCAGCATTCAGGTTGTGCTAAAAGTTGAGTGGGAGTATTGGTTACTACAAGATTGGAAAAGTCCTCCTATATGAGATAGGATAGGTGTCTTGGCCCCTTGAAGAGTGAAAAATTGAAAATGCATGGCCGTGCTCAAATGGATCATTCGATGATCATTTGTTGAACAATTTGAACTCGGATTTCAAGGAATAATTTGAAAGCTAGTATGGATGATATAGAAATATGATCATACTATCAAATTAAGACATTAAAGACTTGAGGAATAAAAACATTGCACACTCGTCTCGGACAAGTGGGAGATTGAAGGATTATGTCCTCGACTTAAATGCAATTACTAATATATATGGATCGTATTATAGAGATAATAAGTTGTTATATTGGTCGTCATACGTCTTGCTAGAGAAAGCTATAGAACTTCGGATTAGTAAATAAATAAACCCGAAGCCCAATGTAACGGATCCTACAAGGTCACACATTAAACTTGGATCAACAAAAGAAACCTAGAGCCAAGAGGGCCCTAGGGTGGCCGGCCAAGAGAGGGGAAAAGAAGAAGAATTGACCTAAATATATTTATATATTTGGGTTAGGCAGAAAAGAAAATACATCAGTTTCTCTTATTATTTTCTCTCTCCTATTCTCTCTCTTCAAAAGTCACGTATACTCCATAAAACAAAGAAGAAGTTTTCTTCCTTTCCAACTAGCATTGGTGGAGTGTTGATCTGGGTTGGTGGACTAAGTAGAGGAATCACATCTGAGATTCTCAATCCGGGTTATCCAAGCTTTGTGGAAATCACGCTACAAAGGTTATTTCTAAACTTGTATGTGATCCTTAATTGTATATGCATGTGATCCTGATTTAAGTGCTTATGAATTTGATTCATGAAATTCCGCTTTATAGTACTTATAGATTCCTACAGTAACATGTGATTGAAAAAAAATTATGACAAAGCTTTGCTTTGATGTGTTTCACTCCCTACTTGTTATATTATGATTATTCCTATGATAAAGTTCGTGAGCTGTTTTCAGAAACAAGAGTATAAGTTTGATCATTTGAGTAATACTTTAAGTTTCGGGATGAAACTTATTTTAAGGGGGGGTAGATTGTAACACCCCTTATTTTATAACAGTTTAGTAATTAGTTGCATTAATTTATTTTAGGAAAATAATTTCAGATGTCTTTTATTAAAAATATATTTCTTTTCCTAACTTTAACTTTATCTTTGAAGTGGTCAAAAATAAACTCCTAAGTTTACTAGGTTAAGTTAGAACCCAATATCTAGTTGTTGGTATTATAAGGAAGAGGAAATTAGAAAAAAAAAAAAGGAAAAGAAAGTAGGAGTTGTACTACTCCTAGTTCCCAAACACCAAAACCCACGTTTTCAATCCCTTTACTTTACCTTTCTTTTCTTTCTTCTTCAACCTTTTGCTCCAACCAAATACCTCCATTGAAGTTACAATTTTTATTATTTACCACCATCAAACATCAACTTTATCCATCCATCTTAATCATATCTTGATTTTGGGGGTATTTTTAAGAGGGAGAATCGAGTTTTGGCTTTGCGGTTTCGGGTCGTGAATCAAATCAAATAGCATTTTTGTGGGGTTTCTTTTAGAGAGTAATTTCACCCTACTACTTTCCCCTGATCAAGTAAGTCATAGTCTTAAGTTTTAATTTTGTATTTGATTGATTATCTGAATTCGGGATTTTTTTTATAAATTAGTGTTCTTGAATAAATCCAATTGGGGGAAAATTTATAATGTGCGAATTTTACATGAGTGGTTCTTATTTGATGCTTAACTTGATGTATCTAGCATATTTTCGAATTTAATTCATAGAATTATTAGTTTTGAGATTTTTGTTATGTTGGATTGTTGAGCAGAAAATTTGGAAGGTTATTGGTGTAATCATGTTAATTGGTGTTATTGTTTATTGTTGTTGATATTGAAATTAATTTAGATGTCATATTTTTGAGTTGGAGTATGCTTTCTCGTCCTTGATTATTCAAGTGTCATCATTGAATTGTTATAGTGATTAATCATACAAGGTTTTAGAGTAAAAATGTTGCAGTATGTTATACAACCTGCAAGTTTAAGAACAATATATCTTACTCACCTTATTAGTAGTGTGGTGGATAACCAACTATGGAGCATAGAACATATATCAATTAGCACCATATAAGTGCCCTCACAAACTTCAACAATTATTAACTGGATATTAGAAGCGGATAGTACATTGAAGAATAGAAAGGAAATAAAAATCCTGAATCCTAGGTGTACCTCTGAACAATGCAAAATAATGAAATATCGCACAACCATATTCACTGCAATAAGCCACTAGCAGCTTATTTAACCAAAACAAAGACACGGATAAGAATGTCACACATGCACACATAAGAAGCCAAGGCCAACTTCACACTTATTGTAGAAATTTGTGTATTCATGACATATACCAAGAGAATATTCAAAGAGATCAACATCAACATGAAGCCAACACAGAGATTCACACCAATGTTCTACCATATTGAAACATTAAACCTGACAATTTAGTTATGGTTTTAGGATCATTCATTTCAATTCTCAAAATAAATAAGTATCGAGTCTTCATTTGTAGATTAGTTATGCAAGTTTACCGTTCTAGTAGTAACATTATTGTTTTTGGGAATGGTTAAAGCTCTTTAGCTAAGTAATGCCATTTATAGGTGGATTATGCGAAGTATAGTCAAGTGACTTATACTATGTTATTATATTGTAGATTGCGGGTTCGTAGAGGAACCTTTTTGACTTGAGATTGAGATTTGTTAACTGTGGTTGCTGATAAGATAAGATTTCTTACTGTGCTTGTACAGATGAGTTCAGAAATTATTTTACATTTCTTAGAAATTTATTTTAACAAAGAGATTGTTTTATGAAGTTTATACTTTGAGATTTATATTGTTCTCGATATTTTTATTATTGAAAGAGTTGAGATATGTTTATGAGCTTTATATTGGAAGGGGGAAGTTCCTCTATGATACCAAGTTGAAATTTTGAAAGGAGGAAGTTCCTCACCCTTACGAGGGTTTATAGAGTTTTATTGTGGGGTTGCCGGTAAGCGGTATTCTCCGAGTTTGGAAGTATATTGAGTTAACAGTGTCTCAACAACATATTTTAGTAAGTTGGGAGTATGTTGATCAATACTCTTACCATTTGTCTTCCTTCTTGGTACGGTATCAAGTTAGGGGTATGCGTACCAGGGACTTTGGTGTTTACCTTGTCTAGTGAGCCTAGCTAGCTCATTGGATTTTTATTACTTCCTACTCACAGATTACGAAAGGTTATATTTGAAAGTTCTACAGAATAGTTCAGAAAGAAAGAAAGATCGTATTTGAGGTTATTAGAAAGTTAATTATATATATATATATATATATATATATATTATATATATATATATGTATATATATATATATATATATGTATATATATATATATATATATATATATATATATATATATATAATCTGTACAACTTTTAAATGAATTTGTAAGATATTCCTATATATCTTACCTGCACATTAAATAGCTTTGTTTTATTACAGTGTTAAATCTTGCTCAGTCTTTGGTTGATATTACAGTATTTAATGTGCAGGGACTTGAAGATAGTTAGCTCCAGTTGGGTTAAAGAGTGCGTTGGATCTCTTTTGATTTAATAGGAATTTAAAAAGACTTCCGTTGTTATTTATTTGACTATAAGATTTATGTTCTGGTTTGTAATAATTATTTTACATTTTATTTAGTTGGTCTGTAATAATTAGTTAAAACTTATTGGTTAATGTTTTAGTTAGAACCATTAGCCTTGCGGTTATTATTAATAATTATCGCAGCGTAGCACCTTTGGATTTCCGAGTTTATTTATATTAAGTTGATTTTAGAAGTATTGGAAATTCAGGGTTGTTACAATAGTATAAGGATGGATAATGGGGGTCTAAAACTCAAGTCCATGGGGTTTTGTGAGGTATTGGGTCTAATGGACCTCGTGACATGATTGTTCAATCCCCATAGGATGGCTTTGATAAGTAATGGGTAAAGATTGTGATTGGATAGGTTTGGTAATGCCCAGACCATGTATTAGAAGTACCTATAAGCATGCGATCTAGGTTTATTTTGGGCTTTTTAGTATAAGGAATGACACTAGGGACAAAAAATTCAAGTCAATGGGGTTTGGTGAAGTTGGGCTAAATGGACCGAGTGACATGATTTTCCAACCCCCATAGGATAGATTTGATGAGTAACAATAAAGGATCGTGGTTAGGAGAACATTCTCCACTTAGTGGTAGTTACATTAAAGTATATGATTGGAGTTAATTTGGGCTTTTTCGTATGAGGAGAGACAGTGGGGACCCAAAACTCAAGTCCATAGGGTTTGGTGAGGCACTGGGCCTAATAGACCTAGTGGCATGATTATCCAATCCCCATAGGATGGCTTTGATGAGTTATGGGTATGGATTGTGATTAGATAGGTTTGGTAATGCCCAAACCATATTTCGTAATTACCTAAAGGTATATCATCTAGGGTCAATTTAGGCTTTTTAGTATAAGGATTGACAATGGGGGCCCCAAAATCAAGTCCATAGGGTTTGGTGAGGTATTGGGACTAATGGATCCGGTAGCATGATTGTCCAATCCCCATAGGATAGCTTTGATGAGTAATGGGTAAGGATTGTGATTAGGTAGGTTTGGTAATGCCCAAACCATGTTTTATAATTACCTAAAAGAATATGATCAAGGGTTAAGTTGGGGAATTTAATACAAGGAGGGACAATGGGGGCCCAAAACTCAGATCAATGGGGTTTGATGAGGTATTGAGTCTAATGGACCTAGTGACATGTTCTTCCAATCCCTATAGGATGGCTTTGATGAGTAATGGGTATGGATTGTGATTGGATAGCTTTCGTAATGTCGAAACCTTGCTTGGTAATTACCTAAAAGTATATCATCTAGGGTTAATTTAGGCTTTTTAGTATAAGGATGGAAAATGGGACACCAAAACTCGAGTTCATGGGGTTTGGTGAGGTATTGGGCCAAATGGACCTAGTGGCATGATTGCCCAACCCCCACAAGATGGCTTCTTTGTTTAGTTCACTATAAAGGAATCTATTTAATTTGGAGTATTGGGCTTACCTTCTTACTTATGAGTTACTAACTGTCGATATTTGAGCTCGTCCATGTAGGTATGGATACTTGACTTTTAATTCAAACTAAAATTTATTGTAACCGAATCTACATAGCATAAACCCAACCAAATATAACAAGTTTCTCAACTAGGGTTCTTTCCAGCAAGTATATTCCCTGCATTAGTTTACTTTCTAATCCCTAATATCACATTAATTCATGTCACATAGAAATACTAGATATAGATTTTGTTAATTCTAAACTCATACCAGAATCATATGAGCCAAACGTTCCCTGAATGGTCTGATTTCTGGCACTACCTTTTAATTCCCTTCTAAGGCTCAACCGAGGGCCTTAGAAAGTCGTTTCCATGAAAGACCACGATACTCATCAATGTCTTTTTTGTAGTACTTTCTTTGATCTCTTTATTTTTTTTTTATTATTCCCAATTAAATTTCTCAATTCTTTTTTGTAGTCAAGCTATAAAGTTGTGATCTTTGATCTACCCTCAATGATTTCTTCAAATGGGGTTTCCTTGATGTAGTTGATGACTCACTGAAGCAGAATTTTCATGTCTGTTGAACTAATTCCTCTATATTTTTAGATTTCTTTATAATTTTGGGTATTTTTAATTATTCTGATCGGATTCGGTGTTAATCTCTTGTAATTCTGTGATCTAATGCTATTTTGGAAATAATGATTGCTTGTTTGGTTGAATTGGCCTGATCAAATTGGTAAAA